>NC_054534.1:32073802-32318802 GCF_017654505.1 Polyodon spathula
AGCTAACCATACTAACCTGCAACAATCAATCAACCGGCTTTGAAAAAATATTGAACACACGGGTCACTAACTAAGAGTTCACTCAGCACCTAGCTGTTTTGCTGATACTAGCTACTTTGTAGCCCGCCCTGAAGTACCTAGTAAATGAGTCAGAATAACAAAGATATTATGTTAGACTGTATCACCAATAAATGTGTTCAAGTTTGTTTTTCAAACATTGAAATATGAGGTAACAGCTGTTAATGCATTACATTGATTATGACACCTACGGTTTGGCAAAAGCCTCTTTTACTACCTATTTTCTTTGCAAAAAACTCTGTAGCAGCGGAATATTAAAGATGACGAAAGTTTACTTTGCAAATAAAACCTATTCATAAAGACGGTCAAGGTTTTCTGAATTTACACCCACATAAATAAGGTAAGTATTACTGGTAATGAGGATAAAAATAATCAAACCATTCAAGCTGTGGAATTGGCCGCATTTCTGTAGAAGTAGTATTTCATAGTTCCTTGAATAGAAATATGAAGACAACACTGCATTTCTTTTTAAATGGAAGGCAAACACCTGTCAAATAAGAGGTCTCTGCTAAATGTAACTTATTTGTATTGTTTCTGTTTATTGCACACTTCAGTAGCGAGTTTAAAAGTACCTGACACACAGTCAAGATTTCCAGTTGACAGGTTCCATGATTCATGCGAGTTAATCACACATGCTTGTGTAATAATTATTATTTGGTTGTCGGGAGGAAGAATCAAGAGTCAAAATGAAAATTACTCAAAAATCTTATTGAGAAACATTTTAAAGAACTAAATTTATACCTTATGCAAGTAGGAGTTTATTAGGCATGAAAGCGAAGATACAATGGGGTCAAAGTAGAAAATGAAATTCATAAGCACCATCCGAGCAATAATACAAGACTTCTTTCTCCTGATCAAGGATTAATTTGCGGAGAACGTAAAAGAGTGCCACACAGAGAGATTAGGTTTTGTTTAATGCATGTGTCTCCTCCCCATACTTGGCTCATTTCACAGGAAGATTCTGTAACGTTTGGTCCGTCAATCAAATGTGATGCCCTTGGGTGTTACAATTTTCATGAACCCTTTTTTTCTGAAACAACCCCCACCCTCTTAATTCCTCTTGTGAATGAGCTACTGTATTAAAGGCTCAATTGAAAACAGAAAATCTGATTTACCACAATGGATGCAACAACAACCTAATTAGGTGCAGAGCTGTGACTGGCTGGGCGATACATCTTACAAAACATTAAGACAAGAAACTACCAGCAATTATTTATAGTAGTATATACCACTCATATTTTAACTTAAAAAAATAAACACTACATAATGGAGGATTGTATTTAACTACTGAAATTTTATAAGCCTTCTTTCAGTTTTTTTTCCCCCCAAAAGATGTTTTTATTATACCAGCAAAGGTCATTAGAGCCAGTCTTTTTAAATAACTAACTACATTTCAAGATGTTGTAATACACTGAATATCACCTTTATTGAAAATCTTTAAGAAAGAATAACAAAAACATTTTTGCTATTATAATAAATGTTAAAAACCATCATACAGTGGTTTAGCGGGCCAGTGAACTGCAACCCATCTGGCCAGGAGTGTTTCTCTGCTGGCCTCTAGGGTAATAATCCAAATGCATGCAATCAGTAAATAGAGTACAATATATGCCCAGTCATTCTCTTCATACATTATATATCATGAGTGAACAATGGAATCACTTTAAAACATAACTTATAGCCCACTAATATGATTTTAGTGTGGGAAACTTTCAATTTGATAAGGGGCAAGGCCATGGAAAGTATTAGGGGCTACATTACACTGATAACATTAACTAGTATTAGCCATTCTATGAATTGAAGACATGAATGCCTCCTATGTTCTCATTGCCTGTTTCCCCCTCCTCCAAACACAATCTCAACAAATATGCTTGTTGTGTAAATTACTCCAGGGAATGCAAACCCATCCTAGTCTCAGAAGAACACATTTCTCTGACAGGGATGCTACCAACAGCCAAAAGGGCACCATACTTTTGTATAAAAACAGGTTTTATAACAAAATATTATGCAATATGTTTAATATATAATGCTTCTGATGTAGAAATAGTGCACAGAGGCTATACAGCTTTACACAGAAGTATTCGAGAACAGTCAAAATACTAAACAGGCCTCAATAAAAAGGTCACCATAAACAATCCCGTTTGTATTTTCTATTCTTCCAACTACAGTATCTTAACAGAAGTATTAAACTGTACAACGTGATGACCTCCTCTATTGCAGGGTTACACATATCACTTTCCAGATTTAATGTCCCCTAAGAAAGCAATTATCCCCTTTTTATGAAAAGTTACAGGCAATGTGACTTTGTCAATGATGCTGTTCAACAAAATAACCGTTACAATGTGCAACAGTACTACAGTATTTGCTAAAAAAAAAAATTGATTGTCTAGTGCTGTATCTTTGTAATATATCAATATCAGCAATGTAATGCTTTCAGAGACAACTGATAGGTTGCAGCCTTGTTGAAGGTTGCACACAAACTGAAGAAATAGGAATATCATTTGTCTCTTTCAAGCATACATTTGCAGATGGTCTCTTAATTTGTTGGCAAACTGCCACACCTTTTAAATTATGCACAATTACACAATTTTATGCCTACCGACACAGTGGTATTGCATCATTCTACAAAGCCATAGCCTATACTTTAACGCAGCATGTTACTTTTATAATATAAAAAATAAACTGAATTGCGAACTTAGTTAATACTAAACACAGGTCACAGGCACATATCTACTCACTCCAACTGTCTTACTTCTGCATCAAAAACATGTGCTCCCCTAAACAGCATGTCCTGGATAACATACCTTCGTGAACTGGCTCTGGGTCTGGAGTTAGGGAAATGTCGTTCAGTTCTCTTAGGCAAAGCCATTCTCCATCCACGGAGACCCGAAAGTTGCAAAGGTAAATGGTCTCCCTGGCAGCCTGTGTGATCTTGTCTGTGGTGGGGGTAGGGGCATCGCTCTGAGGGGTCTGATCAGACATGATGACTCAGCTGCTACAAAAACAACAACACAGAAAAAAGGGCTCGATCCGACGGCCCAAAAAAAAGGGACAGAAATGCAGCGAAATGCAGCTACACAGCCTTGTATGCCAAAAAACACCTCAACAGCCTGCTGTACTGTACTGCAGCAATGCAGCAAGAATACAATGATGCTGTTCTTTTTCTCTCCCCTTCACTATCACACACTCCCTCTACAGTACCCCCCGTTTCCTTCCCACTGATGAGTAAAGGAGAAAAAGGCTCGGATGCCACAACAACAAAGGCTGCCTTGCTTTCACTGAACACCTGCTACTCTGCAGCACAGTCCTAGGAATTACTAATGCTAGTAGAGTCTAGTGCTGCTGAAATCTCAACCTTCCTCTCTCGTGGTCAGCCTGGATCATGCTAATTGGATTGGCTGTGCGCAGTATACTGGGTGTAGACCAAAATGGCCGGCTACTGAGCTGTATTAAAGATACAGAATCACATGAGCAGATGGGCTAAGCATAAACAATTCCCAAGATGCTTCGCTGATGCTGATGCTGCTGATGCTGGGAAAGCTCTGATATCTTTCTCTAAAGCTCAACCATCCCTACTCACACTGTATTCAATTGAAAGCATATAAAACTATATCGTTCAGCATTTCCTTCCTAAAAAGAACATGTTTTCCTGAATAAAGTAGGTGTTGCTTATAAATGATCAAAAATCAGGCTCTACCATGCTTTTCTTCTACTACACAGGCATAATCTCAATGCCCCAAGCATAGAAATAGGTCCTCTTGGGGTCTGATAATATCATCCCAAGAACTTGTGTGATCTGTAAAAGTATGAATTTCAAAAACATTTTTTTACCTTGCTGTCAGACCAATTAAAAGAAAGATTCAGGGCTGAGCTATAGAATAGAACTGTAGAAAGTGTTGTTGAATTAAGAGGGTAGCTCTGCAGAAGTGCTGTAGATAGGGAACTCGGGTTTAGTGTTTTTGAAGCACACAGGAGTTAATAACCTGTTACTAAATAATGTATAATCAGAAATATTTTAAAGCACTGATTTAATGTGAACACAATTATTAATGTGAATGTTCTTGTTACAATGACAATCAATACCAAGTATTTCATAGTGATGTTGCTATAACCCGAATACTGGGGTGTACAAAACTAGGCATATAAATTTACAGTTAAGCTTAGTTAAGATGCATACTAATTAACAAGTTACAAGCTAAGGTACTATAAATTTCAAACGCTCTGTTTCACCACACAAATCTATATCTTCACTTAGTTTTATTTGTATCATTGGTGACAAGCATACAATTAACCAATTTTCTAAACCCACTAAGTTTTAAGAATACTATCAACCATCACCGTATGGTTGGAGAAAAAAACAAGATATCCTTACAATTTAAAAGTATTTTTATTTTTGCAGTTTTATAACGGACAGCATAGAATCTCCATGTTTATACGGTCTGCTCCCTTTCCTTTCTAGAGCGGACATGGTTTCTAGATTCAATGTGAAGTAAATCACAAGTAACACATTTTACTGTGGTAAACAACTGTTTTATTCCTGCTTAATTGATGTTATCCTTTTTGGGGATAGCAAGACATTTAATGAACAGTGGGTCTATATGGGTTTAAACTAGCAATTAAAAGCCCATCCCAAGTAACCTACATCATGGCTGTGAATCCAGGCTCCTGGAACGAACAGGAGACGACCCGGTAGTAGTCGTCCACATTGGTACAAACAACATTGGAAGAGACAGACCAAAATCCCTGCAAAACAAATTCAGAGAGCTAGGAAGGAAATTAAAAGAGAAAACCAAAACTGTGGTATTTTCTGGTATACTACCCGCACCTTGCAAAGGACCATATGGACAGCTGGAAATAATTAATCAAAACGCATGGCTGAAGACGTGGTGCACACAGGAAGGCTTCACCTATCTTGATCATTGGACCACATTCTACAACGAGGACTATCTGTATAGACGGGATGGACTGCATTTAAATAACAAGGGAACTAGTCTACTCGGAGAAAAGATCCTCGAGCAGGTTCGGAAGCATTTAAACTAGAAAGGAAGGGGGGAGAAATCAACAAAAAAACAGAAGGGAGACCGCATCAAAACAAGAACAACAACTCAGGTAAGACAAACATTAAATGTATTTATCTAAATGCTAGAAGTATCAGAAACAAAATTCTAGAACTTGAAGCTACTGCACTAACAGGTAACTATGATGTGATAGGTGTTACAGAAACGTGGTTGTCTGAGAGTGATGGGGACGAATTTAATATTTGTGGGTATACACTGTATAGGAAAGACAGGCAGGACAGAAGAGGAGGAGGGGTAGCGCTATACATAAGAAACAGTCTTGAAGCCCAGGTGTTAAACCTGGACAAAGAAAATAAAACCGAATCAATATGGGTCAGAATAACGGACAAAAATTCAAAAGGCATAATAATAGGAGCATGCTATAGACCGCCAGATTCAGACGGTGAGCACAATAATCTGTTATACAATGACATTAGAAATGTGTGTAGCAAAGGAGAAGCCATACTAATGGGGGATTTCAACTTCCCCCAAATAAAATGGGAAAACCCGGTGGGTAGCACGAAGGATGAAATAGAAATGGTGGAAATGACAAATGACTGCTTCCTAACACAATTTGTGAAGGCACCGACTAGAGGGGAGGCATGCCTTGATTTAGTCTTTTCAAATAACGAAGATAGAATAACTAAAACAGAGGTCAGAGAACCACTGGCAAACTCAGACCACAACATGGTCTCATTTGAAGTGTTTTTTAAATCCCCAAAAGTAATGACTAAAGCTAAGGTTTACAATTTTAGAAAAGCAAACTATGAAGGTATGAAACAGAGACTAACAGAAGTAGATTGGAGTAAAATAGAGAAAACACCCACAGAAGAAGGATGGTTGTTCTTCAAAAATGTAGTACTAGAGGCACAAAACAATTATATCCCTAAAGTAGACAAATCTAAATGTAAAACTAAATTGCCAAAATGGTTTAATAGATCAATTAAAAAAAATATTCAGTGAAAAAAGGCACTTTACAGAGCATTAAAAAAGGACCAAAAAGAAAGTACGCAGAAAGAGTACACAGAACTGCAAACGCAAGTCAAAAAGGAAGTTAGAAAGGCCAAGAGAGAAATAGAAATGAACATTGCTAAGGGAGCTAAAACCAATTCCAAAATGTTTTTCCAATATTACAACAGCAAGAGAACATTCAAAGAGGAGATTAAATGTTTAAGAGATACAAATGGCAAAATCGTAGAGGAAGAAAAAAAAAAATAGCAAATATGTTAAATGATTACTTTTCACAAGTTTTTACAAAGGAAGATACTGACAACATGCCCCACATGTCATCCAGTTCCTATCCAGTTTTAAATAACTTTAGCATAACTGAGGCAGAAGTGTTAAAGGGACTAGGAGCTCTTAAAATAAACAAATCCCCTGGGCCGGATGAGATCCTCCCAGTAGTACTCAAAGAAATGAAAGAAGTAATTTACAAACCGCTAACCAAGATCATGCAGCAGTCTCTTGACACAGGGGTGGTACCGACAGACTGGAAAATTGCAAACGTAATACCGATCCACAAAAAGGGAAACAAAACTGAACCAGGTAACTACAGACCAGTAAGCCTGACTTCTATTATATGCAAACTTATGGAAACTATAATAAGATCCAAAATGGAAAATTACCTATATGGTAACAGGGTACTGGGAGACAGTCAACATGGTTTTAGGAAAGGGAGATCGTGTCTAACTAACTTGCTTGATTTTTTTGAGGATGCAACATCGATAATGGATAATTGCAAAGCATATGACATGGTTTATTTAGATTTCCAGAAAGCTTTTGACAAAGTCCCGCACAAAAGATTAATTCTCAAACTGAACGCAGTTGGGATTCAAGGAAACACATGTACATGGATTAGGGAGTGGTTAACATGTAGAAAACAGAAAGTACTGATTAGAGGAAAAACCTCAGAATGGAGTGTGGTAACCAGTGGTGTACCACAGGGATCAGTATTAGGTCCTCTGCTATTCCTAATCTACATTAATGATTTAGATTCTGGTATAGTAAGCAAACTTGTTAAATTTGCAGACGACACAAAAGTAGGAGGAGTGGCAAACACTGTTGCAGCAGCAAAGGTCATTCAAAATGATCTAGACAAGATTCAGAACTGGGCAGACACATGGCAAATGACATTTAATAGAGAAAAGTGTAAGGTACTGCACGCAGGAAATAAAAATGTACATTATAAATATCATATGGGAGATATTGAAATTGGAGAAGGAATCTATGAAAAAGACTATGAAAAGGACCCAGAAATGACTCAGAAATGTCTTCATCTAGACAATGTGGGGAAGCTATAAAAAAGGCTAACAAGATGCTCAGATACATTGTGAAAAGTGTTGAATTTAAATCAAGGGAAGTAATGTTAAAACTGTACAATGCACTAGTAAGACCTCATCTTGAATATTGTGTTCAGTTCTGGTCACCTCGCTATAAAAAAGATATTGCTGCTCTAGAAAGAGTGCAAAGAAGAGCGACCAGAATTATTCCGGGCTTAAAAGGCATGTCATATGCAGCCAGGCTAAAAGAATTGAATCTGTTCAGTCTTGAACAAAGAAGACTACGTGGCGACCTAATTCAAGCATTCAAAATTCTAAAAGGTATTGACAGTGTCGACCCAAGGGACTTTTTCAGCCTGAAAAAAGAAACAAGGACCAGGGGTCACAAATGGAGTTTAGATAAAGGGGCATTCAGAACAGAAAATAGGAGGCACTTTTTTACACAGAGAATTGTGAGGGTCTGGAATCAACTCCCCAGTAATGTTGTTGAAGCTGACACCCTGGGATCCTTCAAGAAGCTGCTTGATGAGATTTTGGGATCAATAAGCTACTAACAACCAAACAAGCAAGATGGGCCGAATGGCCTCCTCTCGTTTGTAAACTTTCTTATGTTCTTATGTTCTTATGAATGTTTTAGAGCAACATTATTAAATGGTGTATAGCATTAGTACAGTATATCTATCAGTCATTTAAAGTATGACCAGAATATTTGTTACTCGTCAAATCTGCAACACAGCTTACTGATACTGTAGCGCAAGCGTATAGCGTAGTTAGCGGTGTAAATGAAGACACTACCGGGATATTTCTTGGCTCTAAAAAGAGACGTTTAATATTTGCTCTTTCGGAAAATTGACTTAATCTTTTACAGCCCCAGCACCAACAACAACAACGTCCAGTGTGCAGGCTACGCTTAACATAAGCTTATCCTCACTGCTCATTGGTCGGGCTACAGCAGGTGATTTGCATAACTTTTGACCAGTTACACTGGGGGCGGTGCACACACAGCAAGGGCAGGCATAGACAACAGGCTGCAGGTTATGGGAGGGAAAGTAATAAAAATTAAATAACGAATGACAATTCATTAAACGTTAAATTTAAGCAAGTATCGAATACTGAATTTTAGCATTAAATAATAAATTCAAGATTGAATGTTAAATACTACCATTGAATGTCAAATACTACCATCGAATGTTAATTCCAACCCTTTTCATATTGGGGAGATCTGTGTTCCTCCTTGTTACCTGCGGACCTGTTCAGCCAATGAAAGGCTTTGATTTTCAAACTGAAATATGGTAGCTGTCTTGTGCGTCTGTAGAAATTTAAAGGGATCTTGTTGCTTTACCCGTTTTGTATGTAAAAAGTTGCCTATTAAACAGTTATTAACCCTTACGTCTTTTTTACAACAGTTTTTATAAGTAATTTCTGAGTTACACAGAGAGCTAACAGGTGTTGTAGCCAATTCAGTACCCCCTCAAAAATCTGTACCCCCTGGCGCACTGCGCATGCGTAAAATGAGATCGCCCAACAGGCACGTCTAATTTTTCTTTTGCTCATGTCTGAGGTAAAATACGCGTGACATTCACAGGCAGCAGTTGTGGGCTGCATTTTGCAATCATTTACTAATTTTTGACAGGACAGCACGATTTCTTTGTGATGTGTATAACCAGTTATAGTTTGTTTTCATTAAAAATGTCTGACATGTGCAGTTAAAACAAACAATCTTTAAATAATTAATGCTTACTGTATTAACTGACCTACCTGTTTATAAACGATTGTGCCAATTTCAAAGCAGCCTATTTTTTATATTTTTTTTGGATTTCAAAACTTGAAAGTTGAAAGCAAATGATCATGATGTTGTTACTCTGTGGCTTGTGCTGTTATGTCTGGAATAAACAGTCATGTAAATTATATTAAAAATGCATAATGTATTACATATAGCGTTATTGTTTACTGATTTCTATGTATTTCTTTTATATACAGTACACATACAAGATTGGTATTTATAGTGAGAAACACAGGGGATACCAAATTAGACAGCTGACAATATCTTAGTCTGAGGCTGTACTATTTGGTATCCCCTGTGCATTTCAGGCAATGGGGTTCCTAGAAATGTCAAACTTGCACATTATGTCTATCTGTGCCCCATTATAAAACACAAATGGTTTGATTTATAATATTTGGGTGTATTTGTATTGAGAAACATAGGGGGTGCCAAATAATATAGCCTAAGATATTGTAGCGTGTACGGGAGAAGGCAGCAGCCGTGCTGGTAGGTAACGTAATCACATACAAAGACATAAGCCCGATATACGCTCCTTGCAAAGCGGTATCGTCGCTATGCTTTAGTGTGATAGGTCCCGCGCCCGCCCTCCGCCTGTGTGTTGATTGCCTCTCCCTTAGTGAGCGCCTGCCTGCGGGAACCGAGATCGCTACAATATTGTCAGCCGTCTAATTTAGTATCCCCTTTGTTTCTCACTGTAAATACCAAAATCTTGTGTGTACTGTATATATGACCTCAGACATGAGTAAAAGAAAAGTTAGATGTGCCTGTGGGACGATCTCATTTTACGCATGCCCCAGGAGATACAGGTTTACATACAAAACAGGTAAAACAGCAACACCGTTTTTATTTTCTACAGGCGCACAAGACAGCTACCATATTTCACTTTGAAAATCAAAGCCTCTCATTGGCTGAACAGGTTACAAGGAGGAACACCGATCTCCCTGATATGGATAGGATCTATTGACAGTTTGCAAGTGCAAGCATCGAATGGATAAAAAGCACATCGAATGGATAAAAGGCACATTGAATCGATAAAGCTCATATTGAATATTTGATGCTAGTTTTAAACATTTGATGGTAGTATTTAACATTCAATACTTGCATTTAATATTCAATCTTGAATTTATTATTTTATGTTAAATAATAACATTTGATACATGACTAATATGTAATGCTAGTATTTACTTGATACTAAAATTCAATATTCTACACTTGTTTAAATTTAACGTTTAATGAATTTTCATTCATTATTTCATTTTTGTTACTTTCACCTCCCACAGCACGTCATACACATACAGTAATAAAATAACAGTGATAATCACGCGCACAGGCACACACACAACCCCCGTCACTTAAATTCGGTACAGAACACAAAGTCCCAATTCTCAGTCTCATTTGACCCTACATAACATACTACATTGACCGCTAAAAACTACCCGTAGTCGGAAAGGTCCCATCATGACAAACTCATTGTTTAAGTCATGGAAATACATTCAAGCACAACAAGTTCTTTTGTTGTGTTTACAAACCTAGTACTAGACGAACTGGTAAGTTTGGGAAAACAATACAGTACCTGTTTTACGCCATGAGAACAGACCACATTTAAAAGTTCTCTGCTCCATTTTTGTGTTCAGTAATGCATAGTAAAATAGGATTCCTTTATGATCATCCAGTAGTTTCTCTGTTCTGTTCATTCCGCTAATGAGAGTACGTATTTACATGTTTAAAGAAGGCTACATACAGTACACTACAGGCATACCTACATATACGAGCTTTGTGTAAGGGCTATGCCATTGACAACATTTTAAGCGCTAAAAAATAAACTGCAACATGTAAACAAAGTTTACAGTGGCTTTCTGTCTCTGAAAGCAAGATTCAGACAGCGAGTAAATAAAGCAAAAGCAAGCTTTCCAAACGTAAACACAAAGTTGAGTAAGACAGTTAAAATAAAATGAAAATGCTTACTTTTATTCTTGACTTTTGAAATAGCATATTGCTGTAAACAGGGAAGTGGCAAGTCTTCGCTACAAAATTGGGCACTTCTTCCAGAGTCAGCAGTCACTTTCTCCAAAGATGTTTCATTAAAATAGATGACCGAAGTAGGAGTCAAGCAGTCGTTTCCACCGCTAGAAAAGTACCCATTTATTCCTTTCTGTGTGGGTCTGTCTATGTCCGTAGTATGGTCTGACGTTAAACTTTCAGAAACTTGAACGCTTCCTGGTGTTGCTATTCGCCGCTCCGCCATCTTTCAGGCAGCTGCTTCTCATGTGACTCCTTGTCTAAACTGAATGAAATGCAACTGTCCCCAAAATAAATCGCGGGAAGTTACTTAGAAGTCATATGCTACTTATTATGTTACAAATGACAAACCATTTTCACTTTTACATGATTTTATTTAAAACTGAACTTGAGACCTATGACGTAAATCCTTGGATTACCTGCGACAGTGAGTTCAATTGGTGCTCCAGCTCTATTTAAAGGCGCAGTAAAACAAGTCAGTGCATGCCGAACTGTTCAGCTCCATATTGACCCTTTTCCTGATTAAAACGTTGTAAGAATATGGTTAAGTATTTATGTTGTTTGGTATTACTACTTAACTGTTAACAAACATCTTGAATTAGTGTACGACAACTAACAAGAATCACCTATTTTTCCAGGGCTTCAAATCAAATGAAAGAAAGTGATATACACAGTAGGTAATTGTCTTTTTGGGAATGAATCATATGCAATATGTTAAATTACATCTGAACAATCACAGTATAATCAAAACAGTGTCCATCTTTCTAATTTTCCTTTTAAATTAAAATTACTTTCACACTGAATGTCCCTTAAACTGGGATATTTAAATTCAACCAAGAGAACCTACGAAAGTAAAGTAGATTACCTAGCCCATGGATCTGAAATGTTAACTGAAAAAACAGTGTTTCCACCGAGGTATTTGAAAAAAAAATTGTGGCTTAGCTGTATTTGCAGTGAAAAGGTTGTAGAATGTTTGATTCACTGAGGGCAGGAAGTCACCTTCATGACAAGAAGATGAAGTGAAACGCGCCTGTGCAGGCTTATTGTAAGGAGACATAAAATAAACAAAACAAGCTGATGTTTTCAGGCTTATCAAAGGGGACATAAGTTTTTCTCTGCACCAGAAATAGATACAAGGTCTCTAGCTTCAGCGCTCGCCTCTTTTGTTAAGCACTTACATTCTCTCTCTCTCTCTCTCTCTCTCTCTCTCTCTCTCTCTCTCTCTCTCTCTCTCTCTCTCTCTCAAAAAAAAAGTTAAAGACAATGTACAACTAATACCTTATAACCCTAAAGATTATCTGTGGTACAATCAAATGCATTCCTGAAATTTTGACACATTTTTAAGAAAAAGTTGTATGGTATTTTGTTAATATAAAGAACTACTCAGCCCCCTTCCAAGTGAACCAACTACACATCCAATATATGTAATACAACAGACTTTTTCAAGTCAGTAGAAGCTGGTTGCTGTAATGTAAATAAATACATAATATGTCGTTTGTTATATTACACATGCATGACTTTCCTTGTAATAAAGGGTTCTCGATGTAATACAGATATAAAAAAATAAAATATACAAAAGGAACATTATTTCCCAAGTCTTGTAATATTATATATATATATATATATATATATATATATATATATATATATATTCCCATATATAATATATATATATATATATATACGATCTACTTGTTTATGAATCTATAGTCTCGTTGTTGGTGTAGTTGATTGACACTAAGGCATGTCTGTTTTAATTTATTATGTTATTTATTATGTTTTCCTGGATCACTCAATATCACATTGAGGAAACTAGCTGGAATAACATACACCGAAGGACTGTAATAAGCAAGGCTCTTGTCAAAGGAATAGTCTTTTTAAAAATCAATTTGCAGGTATTAATTTGATTTACCGTGTTACATTATTTTAAATACTGAAAATAAAAAATGCCTAGCCTTCGGATTAAAAGAAAAAGTGTGATCAGATTAAGAAAGGGGTAATGAGTTTTAAATGTGATAAAGGACATCCTTGTAACCATAGCAAGATGATGTGAACACACAGATAAGCTTGGTATATAGGGGACATCATTGTAAAAAAAATACATGGTTAACCAAGTTAACGTATGTAAAACAGAAGGCATAAGAATGCTAAAAGTATAGTAAACTGCACTGTGCAAATGTACTATGAAAATAAGGGTTACGAGTGAGAACAGTTCTGAAAATATATATTTTTTAAAGGTGCTATATGACGAAGGTTTTATGCACCATTTTTCTACCTATCAATAGCACAATAATATTCCTATTATATTTTCCAATACAACGCAATATATGATTTGAAACATTGTAATATAAGCAATGTTCTAGAAAATAACCATATAAGAGACTGCTAGCTTTTTATAAACAACCAGGGGGCATAATAAGCCTGGTCAAGAGTTTAACTCACAAGGAGACTGTTATCCCTGTGTAAGCCAGCAGGGAGCATAACAATGCTGTTTCCTAAACAGAATACTGTCGAGAGTCTAGCACGGTTTGTACAAATTCAGGTCAGCACGATTTATCACCTAAAAGCATCAAGGTGGTTGTTCACAGAATAAGTCCACAAAAGGTTGAAATGATTAAAAAATAATTTACTTCAGGGCATTTAAATAAAAAATTAATAAAATAAATAAACCTTCCAAGTTGTATAAAAATAAAGTAAACACAGTGCAGTAAACTTGTTATTTTTCATGAATTTTTCAAGAATATATCTGTTATAGGCTAACTAAAATCAGGCACAGCATTTTTAGCGTGGAAATCAATCACAGAGGCGAAGACAGCTTTGATCGAACCGTGAGTTTTTATTTTGGGTCTAGCCTGGTATGAACACCAAAAAAAAACACCCAAAAAACATAAACATCTTGCACAGAAGTAGTTTTCAAAAAAACATTAAAAACCACAAATAGCACAGCTATGTCCTTCTCTCCTCGGTTTGTGTAGTGACTGCTCAGCCTTTTTATGTTGCTGGGCTGGAGGAGATACTTGCTAATTGCATCGGTTACAACAGGTGTTGGCCAACTGAGACAATGACTACTCTAATCACTTTAATTATCATCCCTAACTATCAGCACCTGTAGCCTATAGCCCAATTACCTCCTCCTGATCATGGCAGGCTGGTTCCAGAGCTGCCAGTGATGCCTCCTGTGCTGTTTCCTCGGTCCTGCCAGCCTCGCTCCAGCCCACCATGAGTCCCCCCTGTCGGTTTGGCATGTGAGCTGGATCACAATATATACAGTAAAACCTGCCTTAGTGACCACCTCTGTAGAGAGACCACCTGTCACGACTGAATACTTGCAGGGGCCACAGAATGTTTTTCCCATCAATTTAACTGTGAAGAGCGACCACCAGTCATCTGAGACCAGTGACCCAGTTTTCTTAATCTCATCTATAAAAGCAAACATGCAGAAGAAACGGATCTCTGCTTATCAGTCTGTGTTTTTTTAAGTTTCCAGCAAAATATTTTTTCTATTACTAGTTACCGTTTCTGCATTATATGGCTTCATACTCAACATGAACCGGAACCGGAACTGGAACTTGAACTCGAAAGGAAGATGAAACGAATGGTACTACTGTAAGTTACAGTTTAACCCTAGAACGACCTCGTTTATAGGCATATCTAGAACAACCATGAGTGGTCAATTTGACCGGCGTATTAAAAACAACATAAATATTATACTGAAAGGACAAACAACTGAATATAAGTCGTAGTTTTATTCAGGAAAGTCATATAAAGCATCTACACAACCAAAACATTATAAATAAACTGACATTTGAATAGAAATTTGTTTATATACAAACATATTACTGTGACGTGGTGCCCACCTCTTATGTGTATTTTATTTATGTATTATTATTATTATTATTATTATTATTGTATTTGTGTGCGGACGGACAATTATTTCATTGTGCAGATGGCGAAAAGCCAGCCTTATTGTTATTTGTAAAGGATGGGGTTACTTCCATATTCTTAAACAATGTCGTGAGAATGTGGCTGGAGCCTTAATAAGGTCATTGTTTGATCAATGGGTAATTAAGGCTCCAACCACAGGATGAAAGAGACACACTCCGGGCTCATGTGGAGAGAGCCAAGAGCCAAGAGCCAAGAGCCTGCCAACAAGGCAGCTTGTTGTTCACAAGAAACCATAATTGTTAGTGTCTGTTTTGTTGGCCAACAAGCCCTTTTTTTAGTTATTGAGTTATTGTGTTTTTTGTTTAAACTGTTTCTTTATTATTTAATAAAACACTGAGCGCAGCCGTAGCGCTTCAGTTTCAGCCCGTACCTTTTTCTTGTTGTTGCACTTCTTCCGGGTCTGATGTCACCACTCAAGCCATCCTGTGACAATTACATAAAGCGCAACCTCAAAAAATGATAAAAAATGAAATCAACAAATATTTGAAAATAAGATTGTGTATATACAGGTATATCATGTGCATACAAAACTGTACAACTGAAACGATGTAAATAAGCATTTTTTTTTTAATAAATGGATTTATATATATTTATACAGACATGTTATAATCGAAATGACATGAATAAATAAACATTTGAACAGAATTTGCCTCCTTTACTAGTTTACAGTGCTGGCACAAATCACACAGACTGCGCATTTGGCACCAGGCTTCTGGCACCAAATGCTCCACGGGCAAATACTAGTGCAATGAAAGCTTCTAATTCCTCCAAGGGCATTGACCAGGAATCATCTTGTAGTTGTTGGTGGGCTTCTGCTTCAGTGCAACGTTGTATGTGGTGAAGCATATCCATATCAATCAATAGGCGTCATCAATTTTGTGTTTTGCATATGCCCTGGGCCTTGGAACTTCCCTCAAAATGTTATGTTCACCCGTTCTACCTGCAGCTTCAACACAAGGATTTATAGTGTTCCAAACAGTCAAGTGCCAGGTGGTGCTGACAATACTGCTGGAGAAGCGGCTGCCTCAGGTGAAGTAGCGGCTGGATCAGGTGCAGGGGCTGACGCAGGTGAAGTGGCTGGCATCCTCGCAGGGACTGCCACAGGATTGCTTCTTCTCCCACGGGATCTCCTGTGCCCTCTTTGCACACTTGGTCCAGGCACTTCGCTGGCATCCTCCTCACTGTTACTGCTGCTGGAAGATTCATCTTCGTGAACCCAGTCTGCTTCAGAGTCAGATTCGTCATTGAAACAATTGAAGTGTCAGAAGACCGCTCACTTGAGGAATGCTGACTGATGTAATCAAACTTCAATACATGACGGTAAGTCCCGGCTGATCAATACAAATAGCACTGCAACATTTCATTGTTATAATAATATGTGTTATATGTAGCGGTCAATTTGACCATTCCAGGTCGGCATAGGCATGACAGTATTTTATCTCCCTAATTTTTGCAGCGATGTGATTCTTTCTTTGTCAGGGTAATCCCTACATATAATTAGAAAAAGTTATGAAAGCACAGCTCCGTATCTTAAACACACGCACAGCAATTTAAATTTAAATTCCAAAAACGGTCAAAATGACCACCTTGGTCGTTCTAGTGTTAAAACTAAAAGAAGTCAACATGGAAGAGAAATAAAAAAACTAACCAAAAGTGTTTCTTAACCTGGAGCAATGTTTTCTAGTAATATTACAGCTAGAAGCCGGTACCAATTGCCAAACAGTTTGGAGTAGGAAAAACACAAATCCAAAACCTGTTATGACAGAAGGCAGAAACCATTGCCTGAAACCAGACTCATTTTATCAAGAACATTTCTGATAATGATTGTATTACTTCACAGTCTAGAAAATAAGCACTGAACCAAATTTCCTCTTGAGTAACATAAAAGTTAATAAACCCACCAAGAGATTTTAAATACAGTACTGTATACAATATGTAAAGTTAATAAAATAAAAAAAAAAAAAAAAAAAAAAAAAAATACTAAGTGTAGTGGGATGCCTTTTGAAGCATGTGTTTAAAATTGTACATGAAACATCAGTAAAAATAGTAGCCTTTCTGTACATCCTAAAAGTATCCATTTTACAGCTGACCTCAAGACAGACAACCTCTTACAAGCCACCACTTTTACTTACTCCTATGAGTGGTCACTCTTGGCAGGTTTTACTAAATATGAATGACATTAACGGATCTCATTAAGTAGAAATGATCAAGTACATTTACATTAAAATGTTAACATTACGGAACTCCCAATTGTGTTTTGTTTAACTTGGCCTCTTTCTCCAACTTATGACGTTTACTGTATCCTTGTTTCAGTTTTGCCTAAGAAGCGCAAAGGAAATTTTCTTGCAGGAATAAAAACAATTTGAACACTATAAAACTATCAAGTGAGTTTTTGTTTTCTTGCTAGCATTATACCGTTAACATTTGTTTTTTCTTTACCTTTAAAAAATATGGTTTACTCTTGGTGGACCAGCCTTGAGTCATTATGCACCCACGTTGTGGAATACTCTCCCTTTCGAAATTCATAATGCTGATTCATTAAATACGGTTGAGCTAGAGGGATATAAACCCTAATGTATCCCTTAGAATCTTTGTCACCGCTTCAAAAAACAAATCAAACAAACTCCATCAGCTATTAACAAAATGTTGTTTAAAGTAAATTTCAATTTTTTTAATAAGATGGCATTTGAGGAATGGCTAAATCAAAATATCCCAGAAAATATTAGCACCTCTGAGAGGTCTACAGTCACTGTAAGTAGTACAGCGAGAAGTACTGTCGGACAAACTGAAAAATTAATGGACAGTCAACGAAGAGCAACGTAAAACCTGGACACACACTCTTGACAGCAGCAGGAAACGTTAACTCGCCATCTTCATCAAGCTCTTCCGAATGTCACGCTGCTTCTGCTATCCAATTAGAAGGCAACTTTCCGAGAAGCATTTTTAATAACTGCTCGATATCTGGAAATATTCAAATCAATTACCAAGGAAAAGACTTATTATTATTACTGCTATTTTTCCTAACTGTCCTCAGTTTATTTTCACGGAAACATTTTTAATAACTGCGCACTAATAATAACAGTAGTCGTAGTAGTAATAATAATAATAATAATAATAATACATTTTTTCACAATCTTTTGTTCTGTATTTATTCAAATAAAAGTATACAGTTAAAAACGATTTTTTTTTTGTACACTCATTTTATAGAGAAGATTGTTGTTTATGGAGGACTATATTTATAGAACGTTCATTGCCTGGTAATGCCCTTTGTGTCGGGTCTCGTTGCTTACTTAGATTGTTTTTATTGTGAAGTTTTTTTGTTTGTTTGTTTTTTAAGTACTTATTTTGACTGTTTTAATATTAATCTCTATTTTTTATATTGTATACTTGTTTTTATTGTGAAGTGCTGTGGGATGTCATGGCATGAAAGGCATAATATACAGCAAGATAAATGTGATTGATTGAAATGATCACCAGACATCCATTCTGTTAACTACATATTTAACAGAGATAAACACGCTAACTACCTATAGACTGAGAGTGACCGAGTCACAGAGCAGAGACTCCTTTGGCATGGAGCTTGAATTTCCATTGCAAACAGAATCTGAGGTCACAAGAAAGGTTACATGCGTCAACACCACATCAGATTACATTTTAAATATGCTTTGTGTCAGCAACACATGACATTACAAGAGGGTGAAGCCAACAATTCATTGAGAACAGAATCCTCTTTTGTATCTAAAAACACCCCCATGGTTTCAGTGTTTGGCACTACCTTACATATAGATGGGAGTTGTTCAGTTAATTCTAGGAAGTTATTACACTTACTGTACACATACTTTTAATATATATCAAGGAGATCCACTTCTTCATTGCAGTGCAGGAATAAAACAGACAGAGATTGTAATCTGGTATGGAAAAGGGTATCTTTATTTTTTATAATCCAGGTCTGGTGACCAAAACAATGATTCCTGGCAATACACAGCAATGTGTAATGCACAGGGTTAATAACGGGTTGCAGTTCCAAACAATAAACACAGGTATCTCTCCCACAATATACAAACATGGTCGCCAGTCCTGGGTGCATGCTGTAGTGCTCATGGTTTGTGATACAGTTTAATGAGTGACAATAGTGTAGTGCTGTTCCGGGTTTTATGCTGGCCCTTATCAACAGCTTCGGAACGTGTTAGCCGTCTATGAAAACCCAAGGAACAGATTACAATTCTCCGTCCCCCTTATATGCTGTCACGCATGACCCCTTGGTAACCGAATACAGCTGCCTTTACAATCTGCAGCTGCTACATCGTTTCCCTTTTGGGTCAATACATTCTTTCAATGGAATCTCGCCTTCTTCCAGACTGACCGACTTCCTGACCTGGGGAAAGAACTGTCAGGCCAGCCTGTCCAAAGAACTCTGTCCTCGCTGCTTAGCGCTCTCACAGGTCGGGAGGAAGATGTACAACCAAGATTCATTGTATTTCGGTCAGTTACCCAGGCAAAGAGAAATATTTCCTATGCTTAATGAAAGCGCAAGTTACCCAGGTATGGCAAATATTTTTCCATCTTATGGAAAGTGCAGCAAAGGGGAAACTTCAGCTTTTCCAGGACAGGCAAAATGTATCCATGGATAATGGAAATGTTTCCTCAGATATCTGAATGACATTTTTATTTATTTTTTCTTTACAATGAAGCACTTTCCCTACCTTGCAGACCTGCACAAACACAACACACATCCCAAAATACAATACAAAAACAGATATTTTTATATAATTAAAAAAAAAAAAAACTGCTTGTCAGATAAATAATTACAGGAATTATTTTCAGAAAGAAGACATCCACTTAGTAGTAAAAAATAAGTTATTGTTTGTGAAAGATATGCTTGATGGCACATGAAAAATTGGCAAACAGTTATGCCAGACATGAACACGATACCCGACAGACACAGAATACATTCACATTACAATTTGGCCCATGGCCTTATCCATTGGAGCGTGATAGCCGCCTCTATGCTGGCCGAGCTGACATGAATGTAATACAGTGATTAAGAATGGCTCAGCCAGCGGGCAGGACAAGTGGCACTTTGGGCCACATTCCCCCCTTCACAAGGCACGCTTCAGGGTGGAGGCAGGGAGGAGGAGGATCAAAAAAAGAAACAACAGGGGTTTGTGGGCAGAGAGACCTATTTAACTGGTCAAACTGGTAACATGTGAGATTGATGGGTGGAGTCACCTTTTGGAAAGACAACAAGTTTCCAAATCTTCAAGGCTGCAGGCACTGGAATTTTCAAGTCCCAGTGTATCCACTCTTTTAGCCCCCTCACATAAGTATGTAAAATTTTGTAGATTGACCCAAAGTATTTGCTCAAATACAATAAGGTTTAAGTTTATAAAAATTTTATTGTAGTTTGCAAAATACAGAAGAAGG
The DNA here is from genome assembly GCF_017654505.1 of Polyodon spathula. Taxonomy (NCBI): domain Eukaryota; kingdom Metazoa; phylum Chordata; class Actinopteri; order Acipenseriformes; family Polyodontidae; genus Polyodon; species Polyodon spathula. Next base: position 32,094,385 of record NC_054534.1, read on the forward strand.
CAATAATTACTTATGTTCTGGCGACAGGCTGTAGTCCTTATTTCATTCTTCCTGCCATCACAAAGGTCTCTAAATAAGCTTGTTTTACGCAGCACTTCATGTTTACATCTTTCATAATAGTCTACCTTGGTCTGGTTACACAATTCCATTTGCTTCAGATATTTATCACTTAAGTTAGCAAAAGAAAAAAAATATTACGTGAGTTTACACAAGGTTATTTATAAATGGTTACAAATTCCTATGTCTCAAACTATTCTGACCTGATTTCATAGGCTTGTTGGAAAGCAAAAGTGAAAGTTTCACATTGGGCTACTGTACAGATGGCTTCTTGTTTTCATTTCTCTTCTATTCACCCTGAATTGCTCTTTGTGCTCTTCTTTTTTTGGTTTCAACAACTGAAGGTAAGCATCATGATCCATACATGTGGAATGCTTAGTGTTATTGTGTAGAGAGAGGACATGAATGTGAACAGCTATGTGCAGTTTTAGTTAAGTGTTCATATTGAATCCACAGCCAACAAAAAAATGAAATGGCTTTGAACCTGAATTATGGGAAGAAAATGTATGCTCTTTATTTAGGAAATTTTAACTTTTAAAACTTCCATTCTTTTTAAAAAAAATGAAGTAAATGATTTTAATGTCAAAGCTCACTACAATAAATATGCTCTTTGCTATCTAAACTTACCTGGCATGAACCCCATGTAACTAATGCTGGTTCATAAGAACCCTCCCACAGGGTTCGGACACAACATAACTTGTTTTAATGCATACCAGTATCTAAAAAGTCCTTACAGTGAAATATTGCCATGTCTAATTAGGAGCAAATGCACTTGTTGTAAAATATTGCCACAGAATGTCATTTCATTTTATTACCATGGCAATAATATAAACCATGTCATTACCGGAATTCACATGTATTTCCAGGAAAATCCTCTTATGTGGATTCTCACTGTCTCAATGTTTTTTTAAATTACATTGGTGTTGAACTAGTAGTCCTCCTTAGACAGTATATCATTGGTAATATAAAATTGATGTTAGCTTCCAAGCAGTGACGTAACACAAAATACCGCACCTCGTCTGTCCTGTCTGACCACTGAAGAGCTGGAGAATCAGTGTCTGCTTGCTGCTCTAACACTGGGGAATGGTGTTTCTTTTTTCTTTCTTTCTTTCTTTTTTTAAACAGGCGCAAACTGCTTTTATTAAGGCTTTCACATCTAATCGCCTTGCTCGTTCACTCTCTGTGCTCCAGGTTGACAGTCCTGACTTCTGAGGTAGTTTTTGATCAATTTCAGTTTTGAAATTGACCTTTCTGCACTTGCTACAGTAACTGGTATAGTCAAAAAGAGTTTCAGTGCCGTTGCAACATCCAAAACACTAGGCAATATAGCGTTATGTTTCAAAAATAAAAGCTCAGTTACATCTTTAATCTTCCCACCGGCAATCTGTTGTATTTCGTCTTCCAATGCGGTTCCGAATGACAGTATCTGTGTAGGAAAGTCTGGAGATAAATCCCCTTTGTACTAAGCTGCCATGGACTCGGCTGATTTAAATAGTGCATCGTCATTAGCACTAAGACGCTCAGAAGGACACATAAAACGAAACCACTGCACTATAGTGTTCATTCCACAGAAACAGGTTTTCAACTGAGTAACAATAACGTCAATGCTGTCGTACAACACCGATACCTTAACATTTAAAAACTCAAAAGGTCTCCATGCATTTTTTCAGTTCAACTGCTTCTGAGCGCTCATCTGTCTTTTAGACTGTAGAATGATTGTACTTAGTGCGTTCATAATATCAGCAAAGCGAAAGCGCAGAGCAATGAGAACATTGTCCCTGGATGCCGAGCGTGTGGGACAATTTTTTTCAGTGTCGAGTTTGCAGAAGATGTTACTTTAGTAAGGAGCTCCCATCGTTTTGATGCTTTGACTATAAAATGAGTATAGTCGCTACAATTTGTCATAAAATTCCCTAATTTCAGAAATGTTCATGCAAGCGTCGTTCAATAGTAAAATGAATTATGAGCAGCACAGTGCACATAGACAGCGTTGAGTTATTTTTTGCGTATTCGTTTCTGGAGACCAGAGTAAACTCCACTCATTGTGCTCGCTCAATCGTACCCCTGTCCTCTACATTTTTAAACTGGCAAGTCTTTGACTTCAGTCATTTTCACTATTTCGGTCTCGATCTGAAATGTTATGTAAACCCCAAAAACTCTCATTGATTTTTACTTCGACTGGAATTTCATTAAGATAAAGGGATACTGTAACATATCGACAAACTTGGCTAAGCTGGTCTTCCTTTTTTATATTTTGTGTTGTGTCCATAATAGCATAATAAATTGAGCCTCTTTTATCTCAGTAACTACAGTAATTCATTTTGTATTTTTATGACAGCAAATCAATCAGCTCATTTTGTTATCGTGGGCTACGATATTTTACTTTTGAGTCTTTTTCAATTAACTGTTTTAAAACTGGGTCATATTTACATACCAGTTCTATGACTGACAAAAGGTCTCCACTGTTTTTCTCTCCTAACGTTTCTCGGTATCCTCGGAAAGCTAGATTGCAAGTAGCCAATGTAAGCGTAACGTCAATGACTCCGAACTTGTGTCCAACATCTCACCTGGTCTCTATATTCAGCTTCTATTTCAGGTCGATAGTCTCGTCATTCTCCATGAGTCGTAAATAAGACAGGCTGCTAAATGTGAATGTGCCATTTCATGTTCTTTAATTTTTCGTGAAATGCCAATATTTTATTCCAACTGCCCATGCTTGTTGGTGAGAAGCATGTTTGCGATCTCCAAACTGCCAACACGGTTCACAGTATGCACTATGTAGTTTTAAAGAATAACACAGCCACTTCCTGGGAACCTTATCTCAATGCTTAGTCATTTTGAAATATTCATTCAAGGAATGATGTTTTGGCCCTGTTTTTAATAATTAACTTTTTTACATTTGCATCATCGATATTTAATGGATAATTTTCTCTATCAGTTGGGAACGGGTCGTCTGGACAACAATCGCTCATTTCAGCTTTCGTTTTGTTTTGTTTGTTTTCAATCAAAATTTCATTATTTACAGTACTTGCCTCACCATTAATCGCTAGTGGCATATCATCAGGGTTGTCTATTTTGACTGGGCTCTGGCTGTGATGATGACGATGCTGATTCCGAATCACATGTAGTAGGCCTAAATATTTATTTTAGGTAACTTGCTTTTAAGTGTCTACTTTCGCTCTTTATTCTGGCGCTTATGAGTGCCAATCAAATACTTTCTCGCGGCACTAGAACGCTTCATATTTTTAACCAATTAAATTTGGCAGATTATCTTCCAATCTTTGGCTATACTGTAACTTTCTAGGGCAGTCGTTTTTTAAAACAATTTACACTTTATATTTGATAATTACTGGAAGTAATGTATTCAAACGTTATATGCTTCGAATTAACTTCATAAAACACATCTTAAAACCAGATACTTCAAAAGAAAAACAACTTTTAAAGAAACTGTTAAATATTTGAAATAAATAAATATTCAGTTATTGTGTACTATTTTTTTTTCATGTTTATCAATGAATTTGGCTTAGGAGTTGCATGACCAAATTATGTTAACAAAAGGAACAGTCTAAGAGCTTGGTTTGTTGCCACTTGAGGAAAATGTGCATGCCAATTGAATAGGAAGGAAACAGCAGAATGTTGTTTAGAAGCTTCAAAAACATAATTTAAATATACAGCAAAAAATGTATGTCCTTTATGCATTATTCATTAAAGTTAGGAGTCATTTGGTTTTGATCTTCTTTCTTGTAAGATGAAGACTTTAGCTATTACATGACAATCTAGAAAAAAAAGAATATCTGAATAATGTATTTGTTTGTTTATTTGATGACAATGCCACATTTAAGTAGACTGGGAAGCAAGTATGTCTTAAGCAGAATTCCAAGAGGTTGAATAAGATTCTTGATAGGCTTTTAAACAAACGGTATGTTTTTGTTGGATCTGTTTTGTTCATTGATCTTTAATTTTAAATACTTGATAGCAATCCAGGGGGTGGTGTTTTGAGACTCTTTTTAATGCTACTAAATACAAACAGAAAAATAATGAAATTAGGTTTGTTTCTTGTTTCATCGAAACAAGATCTAAAATAGTTAACAAAAAAATAGAAACAAAAATGTTAAGTTTGAAACATTGAAGCTGTTCTGTAGAGCAATCGTCTTTCCTGGGTAGTCTTGCTCACAGATCAATGTACTGTACACAGAAGGTAGCCACTGCTTGTCTGCAAATACAAAACAATGGCATGGTAAAAGGAAAAAGAAAAAAATAAGAATAAAACTCCAGGAGTCCTTTCCTCTCCTCAGCTGTCTTGAACTCTGCAGACTATTGCCACATGCTTTCTAACTGTTTAATTCTGGTACAAACCCTTCTGGTAGACAACAATACACTTTTTAATATCTAAACTGAACCATATGTTTATACAAAGAGTGATGGAATGTGTTATCAAGCCATGTTGATTGCCATTGGCATCCCTTAAGAAATAATTAATGAAATCTTGGGTTCAACCAACCAGATAAGTATTGATGGGCAGGAAAGGTTTTCTTGTTAATCTGATAAAATAATTATGCCATATGCATTTCTTTTCAGAGGATGCAAACAAGAATAAAAGAGAAGACGAGAAGAAAACAAAAGTGTTTTTATCCTATTGAAGAGTTTCTGTGCATCATTCTTCTTCCAGTGATGTGTTGTATGTCAATCTAAAGGATTCACTTATACCACATGGTATAAAAAGGAAGCCAAGTCCTTTGTTTGGAATAGTTTGGGGTGAGTGGTTGAGGTGCGAAGGTGAACACCCAGCCTAAACAGTAGTGGTTCATTCCAGAGTTCTTTTGTTTGAACCTTTTTAATACTTTATTTGGTCGGTAGTGTGAAGTGAAGACCGTTCAGAAAGAATACCATATTCAGAGCGTGGCCTGGTCCACCATTCCTGGAGTAAACAGCAGATTTATTTCATCATCTGTGAGAGTCAGCCCAGTGAGGGGCGCTTCCTTTTTCCTTTTTTTTTTTTTTTTTTTTTTTTTGAGAAACCGTTGCTTTGTGCTGTGTTTCTCGTAATCAATATAACTATCCTCCCCAGCCTCACTGACAGCTGGACAACAGTGTCGTTTTTTCTCAGGTTGTTTAGAATTCTGACAGGGTGATGATGTCACTGCCATGGCCTGTAATCAATCACAGCCTACAGCAGTGATGTCACCGTCTTATTACACACACATGCACAGTAGTAAGACTGTAAGTTTCATCAAGCTTTATGGGAGATTACAACTCTATATAAAATACAGCTATTAATTCAATACACTGTTGACACCACGTTGTAGCCTATGCTTTACAGAAGCGTTTCTGCAACAATGTTTGGCAGTTCAACTAAATGTGATCAACTGACAGGAACGTCTCAGCTTTGATATTCAATGTTTTACCTAGTTACTATTGGCAGCTTTAATTATACTGACCCCACCTGCTACACTTTCATTTGTGTCTTAAATTATTCTATTACAATAACTGTTTCCCCAAAAATAGTGCAAACGGTGTCAAAGAATAATGTGGCACACTGTGAAGTTTACATGTGATTTCAGATAAATAAAATGTTTGCAGGAACTCTCTTTCCCCTTGTTGTTAACTCCGGATATAAACAGCTGAGATACAGAACACATCTTGGCTGCGATTCTAAAAGTGTCTGTGACATTAGTTCCCATTCTCCTTAACTCCATGCATGCCATTGTACTGGCAAGTGGAAGTTGCTACAGTGCCATTTAACATTTAACAGTGCTTATTTAACACAGTGCAGTAAACTTGTTGTTTCTCAAAGTCTGTGGATGATGTCATGATTGTCAGAATATAATTCTCATTCCAATATATATGAGCCAAACCACAACTGATCAATCTTCTCTAATTAGATAGTCAATCTTAAGGTGTAGAAGCAGGTTCTTGTACCAGTTTAAAATAATTTATTAACCAGTTTATTCACCATGAGGCTTCTCGGTGCCATTCAGATGAATTGTAGCATGACTGAAATCGAGCTTAAGGTGTGTAAGCAGGTTGTGCCAGTTTGAAGCACACTCAGATAGTTAATTCAGCTGGTTAGAAATGAAAAATAAATAGAAAGTTATCATATTAAGTAAATGCAACCAATAAAATGCTACACTGACTGGCCAAAAAGATAAGTAAATAAAGAGAGCGAATGCAAGAAAGAGATTGTACAAATGTGTGTGGTCTTGTGGAGCTGTTGAGAGTTGTGTGCAACTATTTAGAAACAATTATGAGAAATAAGGATCTCCGTGACTTCACAAGCAGCATGACAGTGGATGTCTGTGTAAGTGTCTCATCCCCCAACACAATTAATACATGTGAGTGAACAGCAACTTCACATAAAGAAACTAGGTAATGATGTTATCATTGCCAGGCCCTTGCAGTCCAGGAGCCTTTACTTTCAGTATGTAATAAGGGGGGAGGGGGTGTCTCTTAACAGGTGTTTTCCATCTTGAAATCCCATGACTCATTTTGTGTAGAAAAAGTCAGCATTATAAAGATGAAATTTAAGAAGTACATTTTCACACGTGCAGTTGCACCATGGAAGTGAAATTTGTTTACAGAACTACTTCCTTCAAATGCTGAAGCAACACTTCACATTTATGAAAAATCACAGGCATCGTTTAAATGATTACACAGCAATGCAGAGGAAACTCTTTTCAGCTTTTTAGTTCCCTAAATGAACAGCATAGAGATGACCGGGTTTAAACCAGCAAACCTTTCCTTAGACTGCCAACAGTATTTATAATTCACCCTGATTCAAGCAGGCAGGGATCCCAGGAGAACACAAAAATGCACGCTTATTTCTCTTTTCCAAAAATAAGCTACATTTGAAAATATACATGTAGGCTTATTTAATAAAAGTGAAATTAAAGAAAGTGTTATTATGGCATCATTTTTTGATCTTTGTGAATTAAATAACTTATGCTTTCTTATTACCACACAATGGAAAATACTGTAGTTCCCAAGGTTAATAAATTTTTAAAGCTATACCTTATAAAAAGTGTATTAATTAACATTGGGATACTATTTAAAAACAGATGTATTGACCAGAAAAAGCGTTCTTATTAGTTCAGTCCTGCGTGGGACTATTGCCACCTATTACATAAATATCATTTTTTTGTGTTTAGATTATAAAGTGAACACTGGAAATGCTTCAAGTTACCTTACACCTCTGTTAGAGACTTGTAACTCTACCTATGCAAATCAAATGATATGCCTACTTGTAAAATCCCTTTTTATATCACACACATCATCTTTGGAACTCATTGCCTTCGAACATAAAAAACAGCCTCTTCACAATACCCTTTTAAATCACTCAGAAATATACACACACACACACACACACACACACACACACACACACACACACACACACACACACACACACACACACACACACACACACACACACACACACACACACACACACACACACACACACATATATATTTTATCTGACCAGGTTTGCAAATCCTGTAAATACTGACTTGACCACAATCCTGCCAATTGGAATTTAAATTTTATGCTTTAGACTTGTATTGATATTTTTATGATTGTTTTAAATGTTTGTCATGTTGAATGAGTTGTCTACTTTTGCCATTGATTTTGCAATGTTATTTCTTGCTGCCTTCTCCTGCCAGGACCCCCTTGTAAATGAAGAGAGACCAATTTTAATAGGTACTCCTATAATGTCTTAGTCTTAGAGGACCTGGACTTGAAACAACAGGGGGGGGTGGGGGGGGGGGGGGGGGTGGGGGGGGGGGGTTATGTTGGGAAAAACAAAGTGTTGATTTCAGGAGCAGGTGAATTCCAGGCTCATCAACAACAAATCAAAAGTGAAAGTAGTGGATGGTTATAAATAGTAGGTTCCCAGTCCATCTTTCTCATGAATCCATACACAACAGAAAGTGGCAACAACAACTAAACAGTGAAAACAAATCAGGAGAAAAAAAATGCATAGTACCACTGGAGTTATTTTTCTCACTCTGGTTCTGAGTGCAACGCTTGTCCACGGTACAGTACACGTTTCTATTGTTCTGTTTTATCAGCTGTCTCAAACAAACTCTGTAGTGGTGAGATGGAGGGTAAGAAACCCACTCTCTTTTACTAGTGAGGCGGACAGTTTAGTTTGAGATTTTCTTCATTGGAATGTTGTACATGTACAGTCATTTAAGACTGCATAAAAGGTGTTCAATGTATGATTTAAAAATAAATAATGTTATTAAATGAAATGTCAAAGCAGGCATCCAAGATTTAGTATGTTTGGCAGCAGCCAACAGTCAAACTGTAATGAAACGATCAGCCAGTACAAATCTCTGGCAGAATAAATAAATTAAGTTGATAGGAGGAATGGAAATGGATAGGACTAGATTTAGTTGCAGTGGTACAGAAATGTAATCATGACACACAAATGTTACAAAATAATGCACAGCAATTAATTGACAATAGCCCTTGGGTAACATACTGTACTCGACTTTCAAACCAATTATCAGATTACTTTGAGAAAAGTTTAACAAAGACAGTTTTCTTTACCTTCTTCCATTTTCATAATACAGGTCTCTTAATAACCTTCCTTTTTTTATAGGTATGAAATTACCAAACACACGTTGCATTTGCATTGATGCCGGAAAAAATTCCATTCATACTAATCAAATTGAGAAATTGGAGGTGTTTCCTATGAGTCCGAAGTGTGATCGAATTGAAATAGTGTGAGTAAATAAACCTGAGCATCATATCTACAGAGCAGTACGTTCCCTAGATCTAACAGCAAATAGAGCATGTTTGTTTGGACTGTTATGTTTGAATGAAATTCCAATTGAACTGTAATGGAATTCGTTTCTAAAAAAAAAAAGATGTCTTTAGAATTTAGTTAGTTTAAAAGCAATATAAAACTTATGAAATGTGTTGTATATGTTTAGATGTCATAGTAAGTTAACCTAATAAATCTATCAGATGAGTTATATTAGACTTCCCTTTATGTTGTGGTATGGTAAACCACATTTACAAGTGCTAAATATAATAATGTTTTGTGAAACAATTTTCAGAATTATAATACATTTCGATATTCACTGTTTAAAAAAAAAAAAAAAAAAAAATCTGTTTTATACGTGTACCCTTATATTTATTAAGTTTTTATTCATTATATTTTTAGCTATTATTATTACTATTATTGTATATTTTTGTGTCTTCTGTCAGTGTTACATTGAAAGAAACAAATAAGAAGCTGTGCTTAAATCCAGATTCAAAGCAAGTGAAGAGAATTCTGGGGAGAATGATCTGGAAAAGGTATAGTTACTTTTATTTATAATGACACTTTGAATACCTTTAAAGATATTTAGGGTCAGTCAAATGTAATCCAGTGTACAATTTGTGCCACCTTTTTTGAAAAGTCAATACAACTTTTGATGCTACAAATTTTTTTTTTAGTGTACCTGGTGAGCTTTTTCCCTTAACAAAAAAAAAAAAAAAAAAAAGATGCAAAATGCTCTTTGGAGTTGATAAATCTGGCCTATAATTGGTTACCATTTATTTAATGACTGTGCCAATATTTTGAAGATATAACATAAAAAATCAGTTCACATCACCATTCACACAATTATCTGCAGTATTCTGTTTTACCAACAGAGGGCAGACAATTTCATAGCACAAACTGTTTTTCTATTTTGTCTGAGGTAGAGCTGCTTCTGGTACAGTTTTGATAAAAAGCACAGACAGAATATCCATCATGGTAATTTACTCCAACTGCTTTATAAACCCATAGTCCAGTTTAACGTTAAATTAACATACTGTTAAAAAAAAAAAAAAAAAAAAGAACAAAAAAAGTCCTTTCAATATCGTATGTTTTTCTGCCTTTTCAGCCTCTTCAGTTTTGGAATATTACAGTAGTATATTCTCAGTGCAAAAGTTACTATACACTATACGTTTTACACATATTCAACTCACCCCCAGCAACCATGCTAGCTCATATATATATATATATATATATATATATATATATATATATATATATATATATATATATATATATATATATATATATATATATATATATATTCTTTATTTTTTTTCTTGCAAGATTAAATAAATAATGTACTTTTTTTATAGGTTGTCTACAAAGAAATGAAGGCTTATTTTGTGCCAGCGATTTCAGCACTCCCTGGTCATCACTCCTCCTCATTTCCTCCAGCTACCATGCTACAATATACATTTTTGCAAGATTAAATAAATGATGTTCTTTTTTCTCTACAATGACATGAAGGCTTCTTGGAGTGCACTGGTATACCTGTTATCTTTATCTTCTTAAAGTTTCTGTGTAATAAGAAAAAATTGTGAACTGTCTTTAATTCTGGAAATTCCTCATATATATATATATATATATATATATATATATATATATATATTATATGGAATACATCCTTATGTATTGAACATGTAGATATATATAAAACTAATACATATTAACAATAAACTTTTCATTGATCATTTCAATGGGTTGTAAACTGTTGTACTCTGCTCTACATACAAAATACTGTATTAGTACAGTATTACTCTTAAGCTTAAGCTTAATTAAGATTAAATATAGACTGACTGATTGACACACAATTAAACTTGTACTAAAACCTATTTTCAGGGGCATTGCTCAATTTCCCCCTTCCAGTAAAACACTAGAAGCAGAAATATTGTTAACTTTTCCCTATACAGCTATGGCCAAAAGTATTGCATCACCCCATAGAATGAAATAATTTTGCTTTATAAAGTCGAATAAAACAGCTGAATAATGTTATGCTGAGATATTGAATTACATACTGCTTTGTAGTTTTCCATATGCTTTATGAAAAACTGACAAAAATAGAAAAATGTGACATTTTGAAATCTAACTTGAGATACTCTACTGCTAGTATGGCTTTCGGTGGACTTTTGCTAAATAATTATGCAGTTCCTTTGATAACATGATGTTAAATAAAATATCTAAAATTATGTTCACATCATTTTCTTTAATGATGTCTCAAGTCTAAAATTCATGATGATGCAAAACCTGTAACCAGATTGTGTAATTTTTTTTTTTTTTTGTTGCACAATTCCAATTGTATTTACCAAATCTGAATTAATATTCTGTACAATCTGCAAAAAATATATTAGAAAAATAGGGGGAGTGAAACCATTGCCTGGTGTTGAAGAGGATAATGGAACTACAGGTTTGTAAATATCACAGGAATGAAGAATGGAGGGCTCTTAAATTATTAATGGAGAAGCAGGTGACAAACACAGGTTCATTAGCATTAGGTACTTTTTAAATGGATAACAGTGCCATCATTATATGTAACCCTAGGGTATGTTACAATACAACACATTGTATTAAATTGTTAAAATCACAGCATAAAAGTGACAGCCTTAATAGGCTTACTATAGTTATGCCAGCTTATATTATGCATCAATAGAATTTCAACCCAAAGTCCTTCCACTTATTAGTCTAGGATTATGTGAAAACTTGGATGTAAAAAGGCTGCAGTGACAGAATGTCAACAATGTCTGCCCCTAATGTCTTTCTGACATTCGTCTGCAAGTCACGCTTACATTTTTACAGAAATTTGGAGAATCTATAGCGGCAATGGGAATACATGTTTCTGAAATACTTAGTGTATAGGTCTCTTTGTGTACCAAGGCTATGGCTGTGTATTAAGTGTATTTTTGCCTGTAAATATATGTAGACATTTCATAATTTAAACAGCAGTGGTTTTGATCAGCCCCCATTTAGATCAATTGAAAGGACTCCTTTATGTTTAGAAATAAACCAACAGGCTTACAGTAAGAAGGGGAGGGATCTTGGCTCTATATAATGGCTGAAATATCCTTTAAAATCTTCATTTCTATGAGTACAGAGCCTCACGTAAATTTTGGAAACCAACAAAACTCTTTTTTTTCGTTGATCATGCAAGTTATCAGTCAATAGCCTTCTAAAAAATGAGAAAATTGCATTTACTTTCAAATGAGAAAGAATTCAGTATTTGGAAATAGTTCTGCTTTTGTTACTTAACTGCACAAAAAAAAAAAAAAAAGTGGTCTTATAGTTTTAGAATATTAAAACATTGAGGTATATTCTTTTGAAAAAATTGTACAAAAAAAAAAAAAAAAAATGACAGACAGCAATTCTGACCCATAACATGAATATAGGAAAAGGTGTGCTGTTTTTCACAGTGAGTGCATTTTAACATGACATAAAATTGCATGTTAGCACAACATACATTGAATCCTTGGTGCCTGTATTAAAGTATTTCACATAACATTTACTCTGGTAGACACTGGAATAACTTCAGTAAGTGATGCCTTATTTAGATCTGATGTTAAAACAATCTATACCAGCTTTACTGGTCAGACTTAAAAATAAACATGTACCAATGCCAGTTATTATCTATCTTAATACCATGTACCAATACTGCGCGTCAGGTCCAATTTATTTTCACACACGCTGTTTATTTTACATGCACTGTTTAAAATGTTCTTTTTTTCAGAGTGAAACAGGTTTAAAAGGCATTGAATCGCAAAAGGACTCTCAGTATTGAATCTACAGCCAAGCCCCAACCCTTGCTCACTGTATTTTTCACATACCTTTTTATAGATGTGCACACTGAAAAATCCTCTTCTGATCACTCGTTTTATCACCAAACTCCTCAATAATGCAGTCAAAGTCATTATTTTAGTACTATGACATCTCAAAAAGCTCTGCAAATGTTTGTGATATTCTTTGAGTGCTGGATGCGAAAGCAGCTATCTCCTTTGTTTATGTCCGTATTACCTCTGTGATGCATGGGGCTATCAGATGTGTTTTTTTTTTTTTTTTTTTGGCTTCTATCGGTCTCACTTTCTCCATTGAAAGGTTTTCTCTGCTTTTTCCAGAGAAAAAACTACTAGAGACCTGTACTTTACGTCTTTTTGATGATTTCGGACAGCATCTAACATCAGTGGAAAGGGAAAATTGTAATGTCGGACCTGGTTGACATAGGACCGCAAAGAGTTAAACCAGCAAAGAGCAATTAAAACTGAATACTTACATCAACTCTCTTCAGACTACCAGGATTTTGTGTTTGTAGCAGAACATTCTCCTGCTGCTTCAAATCAGGGTCAAATCAGCCCTCAATTTCTGTCTCAGTTCAGTGGCTCTGTGAGTTCCGAACAGCTGCCTCCCAACCAAGATTCTCATGGTTCACCATCTACTCAAGGAGCTAATCTTTGTCATTCTAAATGACTCTGGGCTCAGGATGATTACACTATGTAACACAATTTTTGTTCCTGGGTAGTAAGTGTTATTTCCTAATTGCTTATGCCTCAAAAGTATAGAAAATGGCTATTATTCCCCACAAACTTTGCTTTTGTGACCAGGCAAGTGATATTTTGAAATTTACCTATTTCCAACAAGAAAACAGGTGAATGTGTGTCTTTTCGTTCACATAAAGTCAGAAAAAAATAACATATGAATCCAAATTAACATGTATTTATACTAAAGTAATACAAAAATGACTACAAAAGATATAGTAGTAGGAGTAGTTTTTCGAGATTTACGATTATACTGTAAATCACTTTCACAAATCAGCCCCCAAATGTAGTCTCCCATCATATTCTCGCTATACTGTCCTTGGTAGCGGCGTTCAAAGTCCAGTATATCCTGGTGGAAGCGCTCGCCTTGCTCCTCCAAGTACACTCCCATGTTCTCCTTGAATTTATCAAGATGAGCATCAAGGATATGGACTTTGAGGGACATCCTACAGCCCATTGTGCCTTAGTTCTTCACCAGAGTCTCAACCAGCTCCACATAGTTTTCGACCTTGTGATTGCCCAGGAAGCCCCGAACCACTGTGACAAAGCTTTCCCAAACTGCTTTCTCCTTACTAGTAAGCTTCTTGGGGAATTCATTACACTCCAGGATCTTCTTTATCTGTGGTCCGACGAAGACACCGGCTTTGACCTTTGCCTCAAACAGCTTAGGGAAGAAGTCTTGAAGGTACTTGAAGGCTCCCGACTCCTTATCTAGAGCTCTGACAAATTGTTTCATAAGGCCCAATTTGAGGTGCAGTGGTGGCATCAGCACCTTCCAGGGGTCCACCAGTGGCTTCCACTTGACGTTGTTCCTCCCCACAGAGAACTCGGTCCGCTGTGGCCAGTCCCACCTGTGGTAGTGTGCCTTGGTGTCCCTGCTGTCCCAAAGGCAAAGATAGCAGGGAAACTTGGTAAAACCGCCTTGGAGACCCATCAGGAATGCCACCATTGCAGCCTCTTGATGTCATCTCAAAAATGCAGATATGTATCCATTTAGGCAGCTGGAACTAAACTGAACTGGTGGACTTAAGGCCTCTGTATTTGTACTACTATTTATATTACTGGAAAGTTCTAGAAAGTTCTAGAAGTTACTCCAAGTTTACTCAGCACTGAATCTATCTGGAATGTTCTGGTAAATAGGTAAATTTCAAAATATCACTGTCCTGGTCACAAAAGCAAAGTTTGTGGGGAATAATAGCCATTTTCGATACTTTTGAGGCATAAGCAATTAGGAAATAACACTTACTACCCAGGAACCAAAAAAAAAAATGTTACACGGTGTTATCATTGATTTTTCAGCACCGCGGGATTCAAACATCTGCAGTATCAACTCGGTTATTCCTCAAGATCAATTTTCTCTTCATTACATTACTATTTCAGATGCAATTCACTCAATTAAATTAGCAGGTCGTGATTCCTGGCTAGCAAAAACAGATACATCAAATGCATTTAAAGTAATGCCAATCCATCCTTCTCTTTGTCATCTGTTTGGTATATGTTGGGAAGGAAAGTTTTACTTTGCCACTCAATTAACTTTTGGCTGCCGCAGCAGCCGGAAGATATTTGACACTCTGTCTGAAGCATTATGCTCAATGCCTACCATGTTCCATTTCTGCTTCACCTGCTTGATGATTTTTTATTTATCTCCCCTCCATCAAATCCACCAGCAGAAGCAATTACTAATCTTAAGAGTGTGTTTTCAGAAGTTGGCGTCCCACTCTCAGAGGAAGAAACAATCGGCCCCCTTCATTCTCTGGAATTTCTATCTTAATACCATGTACCAATACAGTTATTATCTATCATAACACCATGCACTAATACTAAAACCAGTTATTATCTATCATAACACCATGCACTAATACCAAAACCAGTTATTATCTATCATAACACCATGCACTAATACCAAAACCAGTTATTATCTATCATAACACCATGCACTAATACCAAAACCAGTTATTATCTATCATAATACCATGCACTAATACCAAAACCAGTTATTATCTATCATAACACCATGCACTAATACCAAAACCAGTTATTATCTATCATAACACCATGCACTAATACCAAAACCAGTTATTATCTATCATAACACCATGCACTAATACCAAAACCAGTTATTATCTATCATAATACCATGCACTAATACCAAAACCAGTTATTATCTATCATAACACCATGCACTAATACCAAAACCAGTTATTATCTATCATAACACCATGCACTAATACCAAAACCAGTTATTATCTATCATAACACCATGCACTAATACCAAAACTAGTTATTATCTATCATAACACCATGCACTAATACCAAAACCAGTTATTATCTATCATAACACCATGCACTAATACCAAAACCAGTTATTATCTATCATAATACCATGCACTAATACCAAAACCAGTTATTATCTATCATAATACCATGCACTAATACCAAAACCAGTTATTATCTATCATAACACCATGCACTAATACTAAAACCAGTTATTATCTATCATAATACCATGCACTAATACCAAAACCAGTTATTATCTATCATAACACCATGTACCAATACCAATACCAGTTATTATCTATCTTAATACCATGCACTAATATCAATGTATGTAATGCATTGTTCTTCTGCTTTGGTAAGAATAATTTTTTGGGGGGTTGGACTTAGTATGTTTCCCATTACGCTCAATAAATACTGTTTAAAATGTACTTTTTATGTCTGTATTTGCTAGTTTTCCTCTGGCTTTCTGTTTTTCTATCTAAATGAATGATAGGATTTGCAACAGTAATTAGCATTTTCAAAACCAGCAGAGCTCAAATAATTTAATTTGACGAGCAATTCAAATGAGTTGGAAGATTGTTCTTTCTCTGTTTGCTCATGTTACAGTTGTAAAGCCGTTACACTACACATTGCTTATAACACATACGTAACAACATAAGCAATTACACAAGAACTACGTTCAAAAGGTGCAATAAAAGAAATGCTGTAGTAATAGGCCACAGATTCAAAGGTCGTGTGCCACTCTGCTTGCATTGTGATTATCTTACATACACTGGAACTTCCATGGATTTCAAATAGCTTGGGGGGAATTGGAAATATCACAATGCTGAATGCATGTAAATAAACATAAAAAAAAAGACATTTCATCCAGTCAGACCACACATAACAGATTCAAAGTCACTGCTGTTTTTACTTTCCATTGAGCCAACATGTGGCTCATTTGATGCTTTAGAAAAAGTAGAAGCATTAAGATTGATAATAATATCACATGAAAAAAAAGGGCTAGGCTATTTGTTATGGTCTATATGTTTACATGTTCTTGTTTTACAAATTGAATTATATGACAAATGTATTATAGTCTTGTACATGTTATTTATTTATTTATTAATTAACAATAACACATTTTAAAGCCCTTGTCATTTTTAATAACGAAAAAAAGAAATTGAAAACAACGAAATACTGCTAACAAAGTATGACACTGTAAGTAAAACCAGACATTTCCCTTTTATGTATTTAAGGTCAAGGCTTTTTTCAAATTCTTAGAGATTTCCATCTTGTGTATGATTCATAGCTCACATATTCTTGTGGTTATTGAAGCTTGTTTTACTTTTACTTTGTATCTTGCAGGGCTCCCTTTTGTAGATATGCCATTTTTGTATGAGAAGTGTTTTTTTTGAGAAATGAAGACATACTCCAAATATTGTACTATTAAACTAGACATGAATATCTGCATTTACTCGTAATAGAAGTACTAAAAATAATTTTGTTGCAGTTTTTAGGAATTCAGAAAGGAAATGAAATAGCCACTGTGCAATTGGAGTGAGTGCCTTAGATGAGTGACTTGCCCTGGGGGTGGTTTCTTAACTGCAAATATCAGTTTTTAACCTTTGTTCGGTGACTGACTTTGACTTCAGATTTTGTTATTGCAGCTCATGTGACTTATAATAAATAACACTGCAATATATAAAATATAGCCCATCAGGTTACTGTCTGAGAATACTTTTACAGCCAGTCTAGCACAGCTAGACAGGGAATTTCCAAGTCCAAAATATATGAAAACAGGAATTAGGTCATTCTCATTGTCCATTTGTGTACCACCATGAAATGGTACATTTCCATTCCCTAAAACAAGAATTCAATCAATAAATAAAAATTTTGCACAGCGTGCAAATGATAGCCGTTTAAAATAAATGGTAACACATATGGCTGGAAGGAGGAATACTGAAATAGGAATACTTCCTGTTGACTTTATTGCACCCGTCAGGGAAGTTGTTTTTTTTTAACATTAAAAATAGTTTTTAACTTCAACCAAGCAGTATATCAGACTAGTGTTACTAAACAAGTGTAAATAAAAATATATCTGTTAATAATGTTTCAAGACTGGTAAGAAATAACTCAACTACTGTGCATTGTACTTTCAAGTACGCCCCATTATAAAACAAAGTGATATATTACAATGTTCAATATATTTACACTGACAAATGTATAAAATAATCAAATTATGTAACTTAAAAATAAATAAATAAATAAATAATAAATAATAATAATAATAATAATAATAATAATAATAATAATAATAATAATAATAATAATAATAATAATAATAATAATAATAATAATAATCATCATCTTTGATGGGTTTTTTTGTTTGTTTTATTTTTAGATTTTATCAATGGCATGCAAAATCCAGGGATTAAAACGTATTTATGAAAAACAGTAATTTTAAGTATAGTAATATTGCACAGGTAAATGTTATGGTATCATTACCTAGCATTATGCAAGACACTGGTCAAATCATATGAAAATAAACTTGCATTATTTGTTATTTATTACAAAAAAATTGATTACATCAAAGACTTTCTATTTCTCCAGACAATGCACTTTTATTTCAGTCAGTTATTTCCCAGAAACGAGCCATGTTTTGTGGAAAGAGAAGCTCCTTCTTTAAGATCACAAAGGGAAATTCCCTTTTTTCTTGGCTTGTTGACAGAATGTCAGTGGCTTGTTAGGCTGTGGAAATGGTATAAATACTGTACATTCATGCACCTTTCCATCAGCACTTCACTTGAACTATCAAGAGAACAACCTCCTCCTGAAAAACCAACAGAAACATTACAAGACTAAAACAATGAACTCAGCAGCCATCCTGTGCCTTGCTGTCTTGTTCTGTGCAGCAATTGAAGGTAAGCATTGGAACTCAATACACAGCAAAGGAGTTCAGCTTCAGAAGCTTTTTTTTATTCATGCAATAATCTAATTAATAATCAAACCTAATCTAATTCTATAACAAATAAATATTAAATGTATTCATTTTTGTACATATTTTGACTTATATTTTTATTTTGTAGAAATTCAACAGCAACTGCTATATAAATGTACACAGTTGCTTTTGCTTCTGCAATTTAAGCACTGTTTCCATGATTACAGTAACTATCATCACATTTAAATCCATTTTACTTTTTAGGATCTCCAATGCCTGGCAAGGGTCGTTGCCATTGCCTTGGAGACGGTGTCAACTTTATTCAACCAAGACTCATTGAGAAGTTAGATGTGATTCCTGCATCAACGACCTGTGGCAACTTGGAGATTATGTAAGTATCCCAATCTGTCTGTTTTTCTCTGCTATACAAAGGTCATTGAGATCATGTTTTTTTAAAAGTCAATTATTAGGTTATTTTAAATGACGTGTAAACTTTTTTTTCCCCCCCCCCAGTGTTACACTGAAGAACAGTGGAGAGCTGAGATGCCTGAATCCCAAATCTAAGTTTGCACAGAATTTCATTAAGAATGCAAAGAAAAGGTATTTTTTTTTATGTATATATTCAAATAAAACACTCTAAATATTTTTTTATTCAAAGTTAAGCAACTGTCAGAAAATGTAGATAAATGTTTTGATTTTTTTTGTATTGCATTCAGTTCCTTGAATTGCTTTACTGTTTCTCACCAGCTTATTTTACTGTTATTAATCACAAAAATATGTTATGTTTTAGGTCCGAGCAGTAGACTTTAACATCAACAAGAGAAGAACAACCTCAAAGACCCCAGAACAAAGACCAAACAGCCCTCCCAGATACCTTATAAATGAGAAATATTTGTGAATGTTGAACTTGTTTGTTCTGTGTTTTAAATAACAAAACTTAAACCAATGTAGATATGTACAAATATTGTGTTATTTCAAACATAAAAAATGTCTTAACTGTTATTTGTGTACATATATTTGAGAGAGAATTTTTTTTAAATGGCTGAAAATGGGTAATTTCTGAATTTCAAATGTTGAGCATGTTGTAAATCTGGGTGTGAAAATATGTACTGTATCTTTTATCTATGACTAAACATTTATTGTATAAATTGTAAAATGTTCTGTACAATTTTTTGTAAATAAGTTATTGTTTGAGGATATTCATGTTCTTTGTTCAACCTTATAAGTTCAAATAAACAGCAGTTTTTTAGAATATTAATACTACTTTTTGCATTTCTAGTAACATTTTCAACAGTATGGTGCTAGATAAGGGAATATGAATATTGCTGTAATACAAATTAGCAACAAATACATCATTTAAAATGAAATTTGTAAGTAGCCTGTGATATTAATGTGTATTTCTGTTTGTGTAACAAATGTTAACTAGCAAAATATCAATCAATCAATCTTGATTTTATATAGCGCCTTTCATAGCGGAACACCATCACAAAATGCTTTACAAGATGCAACAAATACAAGAAAATCCATAATAATTCAAATAGAGAAATGCATAATACATGATATACAGTGAAAAGTACATAATACATGATAGTATCATAATACATAGTACACTGAATACAGTGGAAAGTGCATAATACATGCTTGTAGCATAGTACATGAAATAGTACACTAAATACAGTGGAAAGTGCACAATACATAAAATAGTATAATACAGTGGAAAGTGCAGAATACATGAAATAGTACAATAAATAGGTTACATATTTAGCATTATTTTGCATTTCTGAAGGTGTTCTTGTTTTGGGAACCACTACTGTATGGACATTTTAAAGCATGAGTTTCACTCACGGAAAAAATTGAGCTCCATGCTATGATTACGAACTAGGCCACAGCGCACACTAATCACATAATGTACTTGAAAAATGTTGCTTATACAGTACTACTATTGTTATTTTGTATTATGTGCTTTGTTGTTGTTTCATTTATTTACAGTACTTTGTATAATTAGGACGAAAAACAAACAGCAGACTTGTTATCATAATGCGTGTATTTCAATTAAAAGTTTCAGAAGAAACAATAGATTAATTAGTTAAAAACTAAAGAGTTAACATCTTTGCTAAACCGTGGTAAATACCTGTAGCTCAATACCAACCAAGATAGCTATTGTAAGAAAGAGAGACCATACAGTATATGTAGGCTACTGCATATCAGCATGATTTTAAAAATTGTAAATTCTCATAGTGCAACAACCATGTAAGACATAACGAGCAATCATACCTACCTAGGCATGCATTTTTCATTTCTGTATTTGTCCTATCTACAGAGGATTTGACAGGGTTCTTTTTTAACATAGTACAAATCTTATCCCTTAGTAATACTATATATTACTGCAAGGAATACAATTGTCACGTTTATGCAGAATATGGCATTTATGTTAATGTATTGTGTGCAAACAACATGAGATTTTTTTTTTATTCTTAACCCGAGAACATGACACAATTCCTTTCTAAAAAAAAACGCAAAACTTTTGTCTCCCTATTTGTGGTTAATTTTCTTCACCATATCCTAATTTAAAAACCACAATCCTAAACCTAGAACCTTTTTAAATAAACATAATTGTATTTGTAACAATAAATGTTAATGCTCAAGACAAAGCAATGTACTTTATATACTATTTTTTTAACTGGCAGTGGTAGGCCTGCGTTTTGTCACGTCTAAACTGTAAGTTACAGCTATGCAAATATTAAAATGTAAAAATACGACCTTGTCATACTAATATTATGGATGCAGCATTAGATTGAAACATTTTAATTTTGATTAAAGACTGACAACATTTTGTTATGTAAAATCATTTAATATATAAATAAATCTCCGCGACCATACACAGTCTTGCAAATAAAACACTCAGATAAAACCATGCAGTGAACCTCCCCTTTAATCAAACTGTTGCCCCACCTTACTTTTGCCTACTTTTGCATTACTGCGCTTGAGCAATCAACTTATTTCCAGGTCGACTTATTTCCTATGACAGCGGCACGCTGATCCCTCAATGGATACAGATTTATGTACTTAGTGAATGACCAAGATGCACCTATTACCCGTTGGAGTTATTGGAAGTTCAGTGATGTCAGCAGCAACTTTCTGAAAAGGTTGGCAGGTCTGAACAGTTTGAAGTGGAGCTCGATTATTCATAGCTGAGCAGATGGGGCACATTTCAAAGTGACTTAATGGACCCACTGGCCACATGGCTACAACATGTATCATTTTACATTGACACATGGCTGCAACATGTATCATTTTATATTGACACACGGCTGCAACATGTATCATTTTACATTGGCACACAGCTACAACATGTATCATTTTACATTGGCACACGGCTACAATATGTATCATTTTACATTGACACATGGCTGCAACATATATCATTTTACATTGGCACACACGGCTACAACATGTATCATTTTACATTGGCACACGGCTACAACATGTATCATTTTAACGCTAACTTTCTCCAGATCAAGATAAGCCCTGTTGTATTGTGCCATGGTGGTACAGTTTTTGTAAAACTTGGTTCAAACAATAAAATTATGCATGGAAAACATACAAATTGTGGAAATAAAAAGCTCTAAATGTACCCTTGATCATCCTATTCTCACCAAAATTGGTATGGTAGGTTGTTGAACCATGCTAATTTTAATTTGATACAATTGAATCATTTAAAGGCCTTACTCATGAAAATATTTACCCTTTTCACCCTAATAAAGAGGTCATTTTGATTCTAAAATTAGCAATATGTGGCAATTGTTAGTTTTATATTGAAGACCGTTGAACAAAATGCTTAATTCAATGTATAAAACTAAATACACAGGTCTTCCTTCCTGATCATATGAAAGACAAGCTGGCATATCAGAGGCTCTGGTTAACAGCAGTGTGCCCTGTAATGTGTTATGTAACATTTCCATTTCACACCCCAACATTCTGCCCGTCCAGAGGTATGTTCCACTGTACTTAATGCTGCACACAATAATCATGTTTTGCGTGCGGCAAATGCTTCGTAAATGAGGCCCTTTGTGTAGAAAAATGATTTCTGGGAAGAAATCAGCCCAGAAAAGTAGAACTGATTTTTTTTATGAAATTGTACGCTACAGTATTTGTGACTTATGCGCCAAATTGACATTGCATCATTATGTTTCTGTTAGTCAGCAAAAGTGCCCCAAACTATGATCTGGAAGTGTATGTAAAGAAATGGTTGATCAGTTTTTGAAAATGGTTATTGTTATACAGAAACTTTCCTGGTATGATATGTACAGTAGTCTAAACCCTCAACAAAGGATTTGGTGAAGGCTGTGTTAGCAGAAACAGACCATAGTAGTTCGGTAGATAACCTCCCTTTTTTTAAATGGATCCTCATTCATCAAACTATCGATAGTCACTATGGTTGTAAAAGGATGACTCAGCTATATGAATGTGCAACGAATAAAAAACAAAGTTAAACAGAACAGATGTACTTCCTGGAAATCAAGTGGTTTCTACAAATACCTTAAGATTGCATTGTAGCTTTAATACTTGGCTTAGGGACAGTACAAACTAAAGAACATGGTGCAATTATTTCAGTTATTATAATACACCATGCCTCCTAGCACTAACATGAAAGGGGCTGTTAAGAAACTTGAAATAAATCACCTGCTCATTTCCAGCCAAGTGGAGTGGTTGAGAGTAACGCTGATATTATCTAATTCATACAGAATGCAACAGGGTAGACACTGTGTTCACAGGTATGAAATCCCTGTTAACATGCCGGTAATGTCAGTGATACTACATCTCTTCAGAAGAATACAAAACCTAAAATAGATAACAAATACAAGTAAAGCAGAAATATATTGACATACAATCACAACACCCTCCACAATGGGAATTACCAGGGACCGGTTTGGCCAATTCCTGCTATAAACTGGTTGCAATCTATAGCAATTCCCTGTCTATCAGGTATTATTGTTTTATGAATGAAATGCATATTCCACATCCTACCATCTCCACTAATATTTTTAGGGCTAAACGTAACAGGATATTCCTGTTCACTGCTCAGTTTCAGCTTCCACTGCTCATTATTCACATTTTAATTTTTTAAAAAAATCTGCTTTTTTGCATGCAGTATATCAGACTAGTGTTACTAAACCAGTGCAAATAAAATACATCCGTTAATAATGTTTCAAAACTGTTAAGAAATAACTAATCTACTATGCATTGTACTCTCATCTTCCAAAGTTGTTTGTTTCTTTAGAATTTAGGAACCAACTGATTTTTTTTTTTTTTTTTGCATAAATTGCATGGAAACAAGTAATCGCATGTTAGGAACAGAAATAAATAACATATTTGCATTCTAGCTTTTTTTAAAAGCTAAGAAATTAGTTATTAACTATTGACTGAATGACAAAAATGCTACTGCATGTAATTTGTTCTCTGACTCGATTAGTAAGTGTTTAAATGTATATTGTGATATCTGAACTGGACTATAACAGCTGGACTAAGAGGAATTCCGCAAATTAAACTGGACAGCTGCTTTTCCTAGAAATTCCATGCTTTTACAGCTGTGTCTATAAGAGGTCCCAGTACCAGCTCCACACCTTTTGTGATAAAGTAGGGAGATTCCAGCTGCCAGTGTGCCAACAGTTAAGCAATGACTATTGTGTCACCTTACAATTCTTATTCATTCATAATTACTTTTACCATCAAATAATGGTTATAAAATAAGAAGCTAATATTTATTTCAGTGCAGTGAATGCATTGTATTTGTAACTCAAGATAAATAAAAAAACAAATCAATACGGTTACGAGTATCTTCACAAAAATGTCAAGAATAAGGGAATTGTTATGCTATTATGACTACCAGTGTGTACGCTTTGTTTTAAGCAGTGTCTTATTAGAGGGTAAATATATGCCATTAAACAATACAAAAGTAAATTGTGCACTGCTATTTTAAAAATAATCTGCCTGATTCAAATACATATTCTCTAACACTAATTAGTCCTGCAAAAATATTTGGTAATTTTATTGAACTGAGGAACCATAAGCCCTATTTAAAAACAAAGTGATATATTACAATGTTCAATATATTTACACTGACAAATGTATAAAATAACCACATTATGTAACTTTTTTTGTTTGTTTTATTTTTAGATTTTATCAATGGCATGCAAAATCCAGGGATTAAAACGTATTTATGAAAAACAGTAATTTTAAGTGTAGTAATATTGCTCAGGTAAATGTTATGGTATCATTACCTAGCATTATGCAAGACACTGGTCAAATCATATGAAAATAAACTTTATTATTTGTTATTTATTACAAAAATTGATTACATCAAAGACTTTCTATTTCTCCAGACAATGCACTTTTATTTCAGTCAGTTATTTCCCAGAAACGAGCCATGTTTTGTGGAAAGAGAAGCTCCTTCTTTAAGATCACAAAGGGAAATTCCCTTTTTTCTTGGCTTGTTGACAGAATGTCAGTGGCTTGTTAGGCTGTGGAAATGGTATAAATACTGTACATTCATGCACCTTTCCATCAGCACTTCACTTGAACTATCAAGAGAACAACCTCCTCCTGAAAAACCAACAGAAACATTACAAGACTAAAACAATGAACTCAGCAGCCATCCTGTGCCTTGCTGTCTTGTTCTGTGCAGCAATTGAAGGTAAGCATTGGAACTCAATACACAGCAAAGGAGTTCAGCTTCAGAAGCTTTTTTTTATTCATGCAATAATCTAATTAATAATCAAACCTAATCTAATTCTATAACAAATAAATATTAAATGTATTCATTTTTGTACATATTTTGACTTATATTTTTATTTTGTAGAAATTCAACAGCAACTGCTATATAAATGTACACAGTTGCTTTTGCTTCTGCAATTTAAGCACTGTTTCCATGATTACAGTAACTATCATCACATTTAAATCCATTTTACTTTTTAGGATCTCCAATGCCTGGCAAGGGTCGTTGCCATTGCCTTGGAGACGGTGTCAACTTTATTCAACCAAGACTCATTGAGAAGTTAGATGTGATTCCTGCATCAACGACCTGTGGCAACTTGGAGATTATGTAAGTATCCCAATCTGTCTGTTTTTTTTCTGCTATAGAAAGGTCATTGAGATCATGTTTTTTTAAAAGTCAATTATTAGGTTATTTTAAATGACGTGGAAACTTTCCCCCCCCCCCCCAGTGTTACACTGAAGAACAGTGAAGAACTGAGATGCCTGAATCCCAAATCTAAGTTTGCACAGAATTTCATTAAGAATGCAAAGATAAGGTATTTTTATGTAAAATAGTCATGTATATATTCAAATAGAACAATCTAAATATCTTTTATTCAAAGCAACTGTCACAAAATGTAGATCAATATTTTTTTTCCATTGCATTCAGTTGCTTGAATTGTTTTACTGTTTCTCACCAGCTTATTTTATTGTTTTTACACCAGGTAAATAATAATTAAAGATAGCGCGATGTCACTTTGATTTGTACTATTCACAAAAATACTTTATGTTTTAGGACCCAGCAGTAGACTTTAACATCAATAAGAGAAGAAACAACCTCAACGATTTTCAATTTTTTTTTCGAAGACCCCATAACAAGGACCAAACAGCCCTCCAAGATTCTTAGAAACTACTTGTTACCCTTCCTCTTCCACTCTGAATAATGTATATTTCCTTATGTAAATATCTGGATAGACCTTATAAATGAGAAATGAACATTTAACTTGTTTTTCTGTGTTTTGCAGATATGTACAAATATTGTGTTATTTATAAAATTGAAGAAAAAAAAATCTTAACTGTTATTTGTACACATAGGTATCATTTTTTTAAATGACTGTAATCATTTCAGAAGTCTGAATCCCAAATGTTGAACATGTTGTAAATCTGGGTGTGAAAATATTTACTATATATTTGATCTATAACCAAACATTTATTGTATACATTGTAAAATATTCTGTACAATTTTTTTTAATATTGACTTTGATAAGTTATTGTTTGAAGATATTCATGTTTTTTGTTGTACCCTTTAAGTTCAAATAAATTAGGGTTTTAAAAGATATTGGGCCAAATACCTTTGTTTGTTTGTTTCTTTCTTTCTTTCTTTCTTGTACTGTACAGTACTGTACTGTAAATACCAGCGGTTACCTCTATGTTGTAGAAAAGTATTGACCACAACATGAAGGGTTACTAGGGTGTTGTTCGGATAACAGAGTATGTGTCTGTCAAATCAAGAGTTCTCAGCTTTATTGTATATGTGTTCATTTGAATGCCACAGTGGTTTGGGTTTACACAAAGGTCAATTACCTGCATAATTGTCCACTACATTGCAGGAGTTCTATTTGAAAAGCAATCAATTTACAGTGCCTATAGAAAGTCTACACCCCCTTGAACTTTTTTCACATTTTGTTGTGTTAGTGCCTTAATTTCATTCTTTAAAGGAATTATTTCCACTTATCTACACACCATACTCCACACTGTTAGTGGGAAAAAAGTTTTTATTGAGAAAAAAACTATATATTAAAAATATAAAACTGAAAGATCATAATTGGATAAGTCTCCACCCCCTGAGTTAATACTTAGTGGAAGCACCTTTGGCAGCAATGACAGCTGTGAGTCTGTTGGGATAGGTCTCTACCAACTTTGCACATGTAGATTTGGCAATATTTAACCATTCTTCTTTACAAAACTGTTCAAGCTCTTTCAAGTTCTTTGGGGAGCGTTGGACAGCAATCTTCAAGTCATGCCACAAATTTTAGATTGAATTTAGGTCGGGGCTCTGACTGGGGCACTCAACGACATTTACCTTTTTGTTCCTTAGCCACTCCAGTGTAGCCTTGGCTGTGTCCTTTGGGTCGTTGTCATGCTGAAAGGTGAACTTCTGTCCCAGTTTCAGCTTTCTTGCAGAGGGCAGCAGGTTTTCCTCAAGGATTTGAGAAACATCCTCATTACATGATGCTGCCACCACCATGCTTCACAGTAGGGATGGTGTTCTTTGGGTGATGCACTGTTTGGGTTTGTGCCAAAAATGACGCTTTGCATTTAGGCCAAAAAGTTCCATTTTAGTTTCATCAGACCACAAAACTTTTTGCCACATGGCTTCAGAATCTCCTGAATGATTTTTGCATACTTCAAACAGGATTCAAGGTGGGTTTTTTTGAGTAATGGCTTCCTTCTTGCCACCCTACCATACAGGCCAGATTTGTGGAGAGCTTGGGATATTGTTGTCACATACACACTTTGACCAGTCTTGGCCATAAAAGCCTGCAGCTCTTGCAAAGTTGCCATTAGCCTCTCGGATCAGTCTCCTTCTTGGCCGGTCATCTAATTTAGAGGGACGACCTGATCTAGGCAGGGTCTTGGTGGTGCCATACACCTTCCACTTAATAATCTTCTTGACCTTGCTCCAAGGGATATTCAAGGTCTTTGATATTTTTTATACCCATCTCCTGATCTTTGCCTTTCAACAACTTTGTCCCTGAGTTCTTTTGAAAGTACTTTGGTGCTCATGGTTGAGTCTTTGCTTTGAAATGCACTACCTAGCAGAGGGAACCTACAGCAACTGCTGAATTATCCTGAAATCATGTGAATCACTATAATTTAACACAGGTGGAAGCCACTTAACTTGGTGTGTGATTTTGAAGGCGGTTGTTTACACCTGAGCTAATTTAGGATTGCTATTACAAGGGGGGTGGACACTTATCCAACCAAGCTATTTCAGTTTTTATTTTTAATTCATTTTCTACACATTTCTAGAATATATTTTTCACTTGGAAGTTGTGGAGTAGGATGTGTTGATAAATGAAAAAATATATATATATATTTTAATGTATTAAAATTCTAGGCTATAAAGCAACAAAAGGTTCAAATTTTGAAAGGGGATGTAGACTTTCTATAGGCACTGTAAGTGTATACTTGTGGAATATTTAAATCCAGACCCAGATTACCAGTTATTGTTTTGATCTTACCATGCAGTTTCATTATTTCACTATTGTTATGTCACAGACATACTGAAAGAGGTTTATAGGCAGAGAGAGAGAGAGAGAGAGAGAGAGAGAGAGAGAGAGAGAGAGAGGAAGGACTAAAAGCTCTTATTTGTATAATTTCAACCAACAGAACTTCCAACTGAACCTGATTGATAATTAATTTGTTTAGAAAAAACTTAATCCTGTGTAAAACAAATAAATGAATAAAACGTTTACACCATTTTAGAATGTATTCACATAATGGACAGCAAGACCTTATTTGTTTCTGTTTTTTATTTTTTAAACATGGTGGTAAAGAAATCTTTCCATTAATGAATATGCTTGTGTAAACTAATTATGCAGAATGATGGCAAAACAGAAAAGGTGGCTTATTCAATGTATATGCATAACAGTCTTGGATTCAACTACAGTAATAATTATCAGTGTAAAAAGAGCTTACAAAACATTATTTTCACTTTACAAAAGGTTAAACACTGTTTATTACAACATGGTACGTACATGCTGCCTTTCAAATGCTTACGTTTGTACATTTGTAAGAGCACAGTAAGCTAAACATGAGATATTGCATCAACACAAATCTGAATTATTACTAAACTGCTAAAAATATCAACAAAGCTGTCCAAAATAAGTAAATAAATATGGTAATGAACAACATATTACAAACTGTGGTCTCAGCCAATGTGTATGGGTATGCAATATATTAAAAACATATTCAATTACAGTAATTACAGTAACTTCATATTTGGATGCATTGAGTTACACTCCTGCTTTGTGTAGAAAAATGATTTCTGCTAAGAAATTAGCCCATAAAATTAGGTCTAATGAAATCTTATGGTACAGTATTTGTGACTTATGTTTCTGGTAGTCAGCAAAACGCTGGATTTCTTTTAAAACCTTGCAATTTCTTCTAAAAGATTCACTTTATGAAAAGGAAACCCCTTTGTGAGGGAACTTCCCAAGATACAGGCTCCTTGCCAGCATTTCACTCATTGGATACTGAGCACTTCTAGACAGAATATATTGAACGACACTTTTTAACAAGTACCACGCTTAAATTGACTCAAGACATCTGAGTACAGATAACAAAAAAACAAAACAAAAAAAACACATTTGAACAAAACCACAATGAACTCCACTGCAACCCTCTTCTTTATTTCTTTTGTGTTGTGTGCCGCTGTGGAAAGTAAGCACTAGAACTCATTCAAGAACAGGACAAGTTTTGAATTTAAAGAATCGTGTTTTTTTGTTAAATCCATAGTAAAAAAAAAAAAAAACTAAAAATAAAATAAAAGGTCATCAAATGACCTGACCAAAATGTCATTGTACAACTGTTTGTATTGAGGTTTGGTTTTATGCCATTGATAGGTTTAATAAAAGCAGATAATACAATATTTCTTGATAATATAACAATCATAATTGCACTGTAAAAGATTATCAGATAGTAATAATGCTAACAATATACAGTATTGCAGATTCCATTGCATTTTTTAATGTAAACTGTATGTGAGGAACAGGTTTATCGCACTGTCAGGGTATCCAAACACAGCCACCGTTTATTTGTCTAAAACACTGCTGTCTCTGGGGAATTACACATATTCAAAGGCACATGTGGCCATGATAGTTTGAACTATTTGTAATAATGTGGTGGTTATTTAAGTTGTTCTTTGCCCACAGTATTTCAAAAGCTTCATTTCTGTTCTTTGTGTTCATCAGGTACTTCTCTGTATGAAAAGGGCCGATGCTTTTGCCTTAAGAATGGGGATGACTTTGTGCGTCGAAGAAACATTGAGAAGTTAGAAGTGATACCAAAAAGCCCAATGTGTGACAGGCTAGAGATTATGTGAATAGCTTTGTATTTTTTCTTTTTCCTTTGTTTAAGAAAACAATTACGTGACATTGTGAATTAGTGTTTAGTCGTTGTTTAAAAAATAATCCAATATTGAGAAATGTTACGTTTTTTGTGTTCTAGCACTTTGTAAAACTTTTGTTTTTTGATAGTGTGACACTGAAGGGTACAGCAGAACAGAGATGCCTGAATCCCCAGTCTAAGTTTGTGCAGAATCTGGTCAACACATTAAGGAAAAGGTATACAATTTTAATATATGACATTTATAAAAATGGTTATATATGTTACATATGTCAATTCTATCAAATATACATTGTGCATTTTAAAGTAGTTACTGAAATATGCAAATAACAAATGTACTTACTGTAAAGCATTGCACTACCAGGATTTAACATGAATAGAGTACAGTGCATAATAAAACAGATAAAGATACAATTATGCAAAAGGTATTTTTAATTTAATTAATAGTCAGTCATTTGACCAGCTGGACTGTATAAATCGATTTCTCAATCAAAGTGTCACATTTTGCTTGACTCTAGGAATGTACTAATACAAGAAAAGTATGTTTTGTCGATTTGTGCTTTTTTTGTTTTTTAACTTTCTTAATCTGTTATTTAGGTCTTCAAAGTAAACTTATATGCAACGAAGGACATGAAAACCCGAAAATAAAGGCCAGCCAAACCACTAGAAACATCGGCACACCTTAAACCTGTTTACAATGTTTACTTTGAACATTTTTTATGGGCATTATTTCCTTTGAATGTTTGGATACGATAGCACAAATAATACAGTCAGTTGTAGTTATTATTTATATATTTTATTTGTAAATACAGGAGTACACATTATTATTTTGAAAGTACTATTAAAGAGTTTGTCTTTGTTACTGAATGTATCATGTATTTGTTTCGTGCAAATCAAATAACAAACTATTTATGTAAATTATTCAATTACCTTTAAATCCCAGCATACTGTATGTCATGTCTGTTTCTCGGACAGAACTGATGTCAAATGTAAAGCACAGTGTACAATTACTTGTATTGTTTGTCAGTAAAGAAAGACTTATGAGCAAGAAAATGAATGTTGTATTTGTAATGCCCAAAGGTGCATATATATATATAATAATAAATATATATATATAGATATATCTATATATATATATATATATTATATAGTACATTCTGAAATGCACTGTATATAATGCACATTCTGAAATGTGTACTGTTTTTGAAATGTTGGTAGTTATGATATGTGTATTACCCTGTGTATATGCTTGTGGTTTTGTACAGTTATAATATGAAAAGTAAATTATTGAATTTTAAACTAATTGTGTGTCATCTGAGTACTTTCATTCTTTTACACATTGCTGGAAAGCATTAATTCATTTTCTAATCCCTCAAGCCAAATAAACCCAAACATACTGTACAATAAACAATCTGTGCTTTAAGGTCTTCACTATTCAGTATCATTACAAAGTTTTGTAACAGATTAAACCTTTGCAAGAAATATGAATGTAAACAGTATGTAATTTACAATACATTACATTAGGGTTACAATCTCAGCCTTTGACACAACTTGGGATTACTGTTGATAAAGATCATGTTTACCTAGGGAACACAAACTCACTGTACTTTCAATGCTATCTAGCCTCTTGTTGAGTCATGGTTTTAAAGACTGAGGTGTTCTTCAGTGAACTGCAGCACGACCAAACATACTACTGTCATTTTGCAAATAAATAAATCATTCATAACTTCAGACAATGAGAAATTCTCAGGTGAAACTGCTGTAAAGCATGTAGACAGACATTTTGGCTGATGACTTCAGCATATTAACTATAATTTGTGGAAGCTCGCATATTCATTTTAACTCAAGTTCTTCAGATTTGTTTTTTAATCAAACATGTTCTCATTTGAATGTAAGATGTGCATTGTGTAACAGGGCGAAGACTGGGCACGAACCGGTTTAGTGTTATAAAGCGGTACATCGTCACAATGAGGTATGCGTACCAAAACCAAAACGTGACCTGTGTAATGTTAGAAAGCAGTACGTTGTCCCATTGAAAGTGGTGCACTGTGAGATTTTGGTAGGTGCAATCAGTTGTGATGTGATGGGTGTTTTCCTATTGTCATACAGTGATACATTTACCATTAACTAAACATTGTTTTTTTTTTTTTTTTTTTTTTTTTTTGCAAACTTAAACTGGAAACAGACAATCAATTTGTCTTAAATAAATAAATAAATAAATAAAAACCCAAGAAATTTTGATAAATATTGAGAGAAGAGAAAGAGAGAGAGGGGGGGGTAAAAAAAGAGAGGTAAAGAAACGAAAACGAAAAGCAGAAGTAAACATTTTCTTTGTGTGTGTGTGTCTATATCTATATATATATATATATATATATATATATATATATATATATATATATATATATATATATATATATATATATATATATATAGACACACACACACACACACACACACACAAGTACCTGACGGTGTCAGCTGTCTGGTCTGGGAACGTCAATCCTCTGCTACCCTGTCACATGGTTCCCTTTCAATTCAAAGACAACCATCACTACATTAGGTATGGGATATTCCTGCCCTTCGGGTAGGTATTGCTGAGTTCTCTATACCAGAGCTGCCGAAAGGCCCCTTCCAGGGTTAACGCACTCGGTCCTTTCCACCAAGAGAACAAAACCATCACACAGGAAGATCCTCCTCTTTTTCCTTTTCAAGGGTACGGTAAGACCTCTGTGTTGAGCTGAGCTTGTTGATAGAAAAAGAGCTTCTCGAGTTGATTCAAGTAGGTTGTATTTCCCTTGCATTCGTGCTGAAAGATGGCTTGCCCCTTTCCTGGAAACAACGACTTAAAAAAGACCAAGTCCTTTTTGCCTTTCTGTCTTTTCAGCGGCCTAGACTCCACTACGTTGTGTGCATATCTGTCGAGCGACAGAGTTGCAACTATCCAAGGTTGCCTCTCCTTATTTCGACAGGGATTGTAGGTCACCCTCAGATTGTGTCAAAAAAACTACTGGGTCTGATGGCTGCAGCTATCTCGGCCATTCAGCTGGGTCTGCTTCGCATGTACTGCTCAAGCGTGATTCAATGCATTTCACCTCAATGCCAAACGCGACAGCCACCGTCGGCTGACTGTGTCTTACGCATGCTCAGAAGCCCTACGCTGGGGGAGGGTTCCCTCTCACCTGCACAAATGCGTGCAAATGGGAGTAGTATTGAACTGCCAAGTGGTGACAACAGACACTTCCAACCTGGGTTGGGGAGCAGTCTGGGAAAGCAGAGGGGTACACAGATCCTGGTCGGACCACTGGACATCCCTGCACATAAACATGCTGGAGGTGCAAGCGGTATCCCTTGTTCTCCACCACTTCCTCCCAGTGCAGAGCGGTACACATGTGCTGATTCGGACAGACAGCACAACAGTGGTGGAGTATGTCAACCACCAGGGAGGCCTACGGTCCCCGGGGTTGCATCACATAGCTTTCAAGCTATTGATATGGACGCAGAGGAACCTTCTGTCCCTACAGGCGATTCAAATTCCCGGAACAGTGAACTGAGCGGCGGCCCTCCTCTCCAGGAGTGGCCCGCATCCGTCGGAATGGCAACTCCACCCTCAGATGGAGCCGCGCATTTGGGAACCCCCTGTAGTACTCCCTCCACCACTTAGGCGGTCCATTTGGCGTAGATCCCCTAGTGCACGAATGCCCCAAGGCGTTTTTGTATGCTTCCTGCCTATACCGTTGCTCCCGGCTTTTCTCGAAGAAGTCAGGTTAGAGAAAGTGTCAGTTCTCCTAGTGGCTCCCAAGTGGTCCAGGGGAATATGGTTTTTGACCCTGTGCCAGCTGTTGCACTTCACTTGGATCTCCTCAGTCAGGGAAAAGGCTCTCTTTGGCACCAGGAGCCGGGCAGGTTCCAACTATGGGTCAGGCCTCTGAAAGGGACCACTGGTTAGCCCTAGGGCTATCAGATGCAATTGTGTTTACAATGCAGAGCGCTAGGGCGGACTCCACTAAGTCTTTATATACCTATAAGTGGTAGTATTTTCAAGCTTGGTGTCTGGCTGGGAACTATGACCCCATCTCTTGCCTTATGCCAGTCATTTTGTAGTTTCTACAAGAACTGCTTGATGCTGGAAGGTCACCTTCCACCTTGAAGGTGTATCTAGCGGCTATGTCTACTTATCATGCTCACGGAGATTCTATGTCTCTGGGTGTGCAGTTTTAGGCCAACCCATTTCCTTAAAGACGCATGACGATTACGCCCTCTTAGGAGGACTGTTCTCCCCGAATGAAGCCTTAATATTGCACTAGAGGCTTTCACAAAGGCCCTGTTTGAGCCCTTACACTCCATAGAGCTGAAGTACATGTCTATGAATACAGCCTTCCCAATGTTCATGATTTAGAAAAATAAAATGTTGCTGATACATCAATAAATGTGTATGTGAGGATTTAGCTCAGTCTTTGCAGAAATTAAAAACTTGGATTCTGTTTAAAAAAAAGAAATGACACTTTGGACTTAAACTTTGACTCAGCATTTCTTCTAAATCAGTTGTCTGTAGACAATGAGACCGAAGAGGAGAAACTGGAAATTCCCACTCTTTCTTGACTTTCTGCCAACAGAGCTCCACAGCC
Organism: Polyodon spathula; assembly: GCF_017654505.1. Taxonomy (NCBI): domain Eukaryota; kingdom Metazoa; phylum Chordata; class Actinopteri; order Acipenseriformes; family Polyodontidae; genus Polyodon; species Polyodon spathula. The sequence goes on from NC_054534.1 coordinate 32,129,476, forward strand.
ATCCTTTGTTGCTTTCTTGTTGTTTGCAGCTATTGGTTGTAAGGTTGATCAGAATACAGAAGATGCATTCATATCTGCATACACAGATACTGTATGTTTTTATAATGTCTTTGTTGACAATTTATTTTAATGCAATTTTGTATCTGTACCACTCCCTACTACAATGAATAAAAAACAGTATAGCATAAAAGCACACCATGCATGTTTAGTGAGTTAAAAAAAAAAAAAAAAAAAAAAAAAAAAGTAGGGGGTATTTTATTCAGTGCATGAAAATAATAATTTTGTACCTTGTGCTGAAGTTTATTTTTGTATTACTATGCTATTAGTGTTTTGAAAAGCTCCTGTTAGGTTATATAAAATTACATGTTTATGTTGTCTTGACTTGTCGCTTTATAATAAGGGTGGTTGCCGATACATTGTGAATGGTGTTAATTTGTATTGAACATTGTCAGATGACACCACCAACCTTGATGTGTGAGCAGGCAGAGATCATATAAATATATTTCAGACAAATCTTTTTTTTTTGTTTTTAAATCATTTAAAGATGTAACATTGATGCTATATCAAAGTAGTGCTAGGAAACCATTTCAAGTCCTATAACTTTTTCAATCTATAGCAGCCATAAGCAGTAACATTAATGTCATGTAAGAACATATTTACACATTCCAATCCATTTGTATTTACTGTAATGCTAAGTTGCTGGTTACCCTAATGCATACATTCAAGACTTATCTGTCTCATACTCTTGTAGTTGTTTGTAGTTAAAATGGAAACTATCAGCTTTTTACAGTATAAACATTATAAGCCAGTGGGTGTTTCCTTCCAGCTGTTTTAGGTATGGTTATAGCTCAATAAGAGGTATATATTTGCCATATGTGCTAGTCCAGTAGTTGTATCTATTTACTCTGCCATGATGCTAGGGCCGTGCAAAGGTGTCAATAGTTTTGGATTGGATTTATACTTAGATTGGATGTGATATTCATCTGAGTCAATTGGAAGTACATGACAAAGACTGAACTATAAAAAAACAACATTTTTTAATGTAAACATAGAATAAAGCTCAACATAAGATAAATTAGAATATGTTACATCATATCAGTATCACCATACACAGAGTACATAATTCTGATTTATGTTTTGACATTAAAGCTTTAAATGCTCATATATCAAATGAATCATTTTGTTGAAGAAGATGATTATGCTCTCAGCCAGTGATGTTGTAGTGACGTTCTAGTCACACATGGTGGCAGAAAATGAGAGAAATAAATCAAAACACATACTTTTGGTAACAGAAAAGTTATCTCTACATACCTGTAATCAATCCACTTGTGTCTCCTAGCTCTATTTTACTCACCCCGTAGTGGAGCTTTTCTGTAGAAAGGAGCATATTTGTAATTTAAACAGTATTTCAAAGAAACATGTTTTCATTCAACAGGACTGAGGAGGTTACTATAAAGTCAACCCTTTGAATAATTTACATTGACCTGTAGTATGTAATAGGTTACCTACTGGCCCATTCAAATGGGATAATGTTCCTTTTTAAATGGGCTGATCAGCAGGTGAAACCTCAACAAGACCTTCTAGAGGTTTGGTGTATGCATTAAACAAATAAATAAAGCACCAATATCACAGCCATATAAGTTATAAAAATACCTGTAAGATTAGATCTTGCTGTGCTGTTTTCTATCTTCCAGGATCACTTGAAATAACTTTTTTTCAGAATTATGAACTGCTTTGGGCAACTCTGATCTATCCCAATGCTTGGTGGCACTGTTTGCATCTTTGGCTGCGGTGCCAGATTAGTGTCTTCATTCTTTCTGGTCAGGTCAAGCATGTGCACCCCGATAAAAGTTAGTAGATGCACCTCTTCATTATTGTTGCTCGAGAGTTTCCCAAAGCTAATTTTTACAGACAGTATCTGCAGCTGCACAGCCTGGCATCGCATGCAGCAGTGTTTGTGAATGTGTTTCCCAATGACACTAATTGCAATACACTTGCTGGCAACAGGTGTCATCTGGGATGCAACTGAGGAACTGACCAGGCTGAATGCTGCATGAAACTCATCTGTGTACAAAATGATGAAAGATACTATCAACCAAAACCACTCCAACACCCACTACCATGATCACATCTAAGAATGCATTGACATTCAGACTGCTCCTTCTCTCAACAAAGTACACACATAGATGTTTATATTGGGCTGCAACTGCAAAGAAAGAGATCGAAGTTTACCTTAGATTCATATTGTATTTTATTTAAAAACATGAACACAGGGCATTTACAAAACATTCCTTAAAATGATGAAAACTATATATAATATACATAGGGTTTATTAAAAAGCATGTATGATTCTTTTAAGTCAGACACCAGGTCTTTGCAGAAATGAAAACTACTTGCATCACGTTAATAAGAAGAAGTGATACTTGGGATTTATTTGAATGCTTGGATATTTCTTATAAATCAAGTGTCGTTGTAGAAAGGGAATCTGAAGTGGTAAAACAGGACTTTCCCTCTCTGTCTTGAATTTCTGCCATAACAATGAATGTCACGAATGGCAACCCCCATGAAAACAATACAAACAGAAGGACCTTTTCACCTTTCACTGGTTCAGTGCTCAAGACAACAGAGTCCAGAACCCAAAAGAAACTTGAACAATAACAGCAATGAACTCCACAGCCGTCCTCTTTGTTGTTTTTCTCTTGTTTGCAGCTGTTGAAGGTAAGGCATCATATTGCACGTTAGGTCAAAAATAAATACCATCCTACAGAGAAATGTTTGGGAATTTGTATGTAGATAATTATTTTTAATACAAATTCCAATACAGCTGCCTAATTTGAATGTATTACGCCTACAATGGACATTTTTGCATCTATAAATATTGTATAATTGATGTGTTGATTAATAAATAAATAAACCTAACTTACAGTATTGGTGCTACTGAAGTATATATCCTTTTAGAGTTTGCTAGTGGTTGGATAAGTCAAAGAGTATGCTCCAATAATATTTAATACTAGTGTCTTTCAAACTTGTTAAGTAGTGGTGTTGTTTTTGCATCGTCTGCATTTTTAGACAGCAGACTCTGTCCATATTACAGGTAATCTGCAAATATATACGATATATGCCATGCTTATCTTTTGCTGTGTATCTTTTCCAGGCTCCCCACTTTACAACAAGGGCCGTTGCCACTGCATTGGGACCAGTGCTGACTTTATACATTTAAAACACATTGAAAAGTTTAAAGTGATACCAGCAACCTCAATGTGTCAGCAGATAGAAATTGTGTAAGTATTGTGGTGAAGTGGGATATTCTTTGTCATGCTTCAGGACCTTTTCAATGTCTTTCGGTGTAAAATGAGTACTTAAACAGCAGCAACTAGGGTGTAAGTAGGTCAGTGCCTGTATATTAATTCATTAACCACAAAAATTAAACAAACAAAACAAAAGCTTAACACTTAGTGAATACGTTCTAAACTATAACTGGACGGCTAAGCCCTTTAGCAGTCCTCAAACAAGACTACCTTTTCAATATATTTTCGAGGCCTGTCCCCACACATCTCTTCTCACAGACCCAGACCAAGCATTTTAACCTGCTTATATATCTGCCTGCTTAATCCTAGGCAGGTGTCCCTCATTAAATTAGAGTCAGGTGATTCCACGCCTGGCTCTACTCCAACCCTATTGCATTCTGGAAGATGTAGTCCTGCAGCAAACCCCTGGACTCCCTTATGGAAAAAAAAGCAAAACATATTTTTAATATATGATAGAAAAGTGCAATCCTTATATTTTTCATATATAAAAAAGGATCTGTGACAGGCTGGCAAGTGGATAGAGGCCCAGAGACGGACTGCAGTTCAAATAATACTTTTATTATAAATAAACACAAAATAAAAGGGCACAAGGGCCAAAACAAAGGTATTTATACTCAAACGCAAAGCAAAACTTACAGAAAAGGTTTCAGGGCTGGGTGATGACTTCACTGGAGCGAGCGAGCGAGCGAGCGAGCGAGCACGCACGCACGCACGCACGCACGCATGCACGCACGCACCAGCTTGCTTTCTCAGCTCCCTCCTCTCCCAAATGGGAAGCTGAGGCCTCCTTTTATGTCAAGTGGCTGGGTGCTGATTGATCGTTAATTACTCCAATCAACCCCCCAGCCACCGGAACACAATAAACCCAGGCAAGTAGGGGGATTTAACCCTATCCCTGCCAACCTATAAAGGGCAGAGCTCTGCTATGCCACAGGGGCCAATTTCTATATATGAAAAGTATAAGAATCATACTTTTCTACCATATATTAAAAATATATGTTTGTTCCATAAGGGCTACATATTTCCTCCCCCTACTCTGCCACAGAATTGAATCAGTCATGATTCCCCCATCATGAGGGATCATCCTTTACTATCTGAATAAAGCTTATTGCATTTTTTAAAATAGATTATTTTACAATACTGTCATTTTATTTTCCAGTGTTACAATGAAGGACACTGCAGAGGAGAGATGCATGAATCCCAAGTCAAAGCAGGCACAAAATATCATCAACAACCTGCTAAAGAAAAGGTATCTATTCACAGTATGATTGCCTTCAATGTTATGTAAAGTCATGCTATGCTGTTTATATCCGTTATTGTGTCATAGTTAGAATTATTTTTTTTGTTGTTTTTAAGTTATATTGGCTGCTTATGAATTGTTCTGTGTTTATGTAGCCTGACATTGTAAAGTCTAGTCTGTAAATTATGTTCTAGGTCCCCACAGAAGTAAAGCCAGCAAGGGAATTCCAGACCAGTTCTGATGTGGCCCTCCCCACCTGTCCTTCATGAAGCTAATAGGCATCATCAGTCCCAGCTGTCATGGTTACTGCTTGTCAAAATGTTGATAATGATTTAGGTATGCATTATAAAACAAATGTGACCATTTTTTAGATTGTCTTTTGCCACATAATACAGCAGTGTGTGTTCAATTACAATAATTGAATTGTATAGTATACTGCCATTTAAATTACATGATTACCTAATTAGAATCTAGCAAATGCCAACATTTTTGTGGTTAGACCATCTGCCGAAAAAAAAACATTAAGGCACACTGAGGAATCTGTTCAAACATGAGCTGAATTTGTATGTATCATTTGTGTATATAAACATACACATATGCTTGTGTGTTTTGCATAAATACTATGCATTTCTAACTTTTGTACTTTATATTTTTTTTAATATATCAATAAATTACTTTCAGACTATTTTTGGTTAGTAGCCAATGTGTTTTGGATGACAACTGTTCAACTGTATTTTCTGTAAATTAATTCTAGTGGCATTTAAAAAAACAACCTCACTTCACAAATCCAGACATTAGTTAGTAATCTATGGGGTGCCATGTGTAAAAACAAAAGGGTTAATATTTTAACATGTCTTTTTTCCAGATTTAACTTAACTTAAATCAGATATCATTTATAAAATCTAGTTACAAGATTTAACATTTAGCTAAATATTTCACGCGATTTGATTAGCTCTTGTAATGCTAATCTGGGAATATGCAAATTTCAGCATTACAAGAGCCAATCAAATCGTGTGAAAGCACAAAGCAAGCAGAGCTCATTTGCATACAAACTCCAGATTTAGCTGGCCAGATAAATATTTAGCTAAATGTTAAACCTTGCTAAGAGATTTGAGATATAGTAGTATATTAAACTTCCTATCATAATGTCAATAAGAAAGAGTGCATGTACAGTAATAGTTTTCTTTTTCCATTCTGCAAAGCATTTTACAGGAAAACAGAAAATGATAAAAGGGAACTTCACTTCATAGTTGTTTATGTGGGAAAATGGACTACCTCATAGATTATAGACTATGAACAGGAAGTGAGAAGTTCAAATTCAGGGTTATTGTTTATAAATAGGGATTCTGAGATGAGGTTTTATAAAAAAGAAAAAAGAAAACAGGATCATTTAAGAATTTGCCTTTTTAAATCATACTCTTAAATAAAACAATAAAAGCGTTACATTTTTATATCTGTCCATTTAATACATTTAATACTAGAATGTATTTACTCGTTTTTACAAAAGAGATCCTGATCATAGTTCAAGAAAGTTTCACTGATATATAATAGCACTGCAGTATTAATTAAGCTTTCTCTCTGGTTAATAACTTTTTGACATAGTTTTAAAATCCTGTACCATAATCATGAATAATGAAATTAACTGCTACCATATATTTAATATTAGCATGAATATGTATCAATGCAAATACTACAGTAGTGTAACACACACAGACAAATGTTAAATTAAGAAACAAAACATAACAAAAGAAAATCGTTCCCCTTTTCATACAGTAAATGTTGCAACAGTGAAAATATTTAATCTGAAACGTCATTATACAGCCACTAAGGTTTACATTAAGCAGTCCACGTTCATTGTTATTCACTGTACATACAGTATACAGTATATTATTCACTGTCATTGTTGAGTTGAACATCTCTTTTGCTTCATAACTGTGACTCTCCATTGAAAGAAGAGTAATGTAGTATAGAAGCTCCATGACGTCCATACAGGTCCGCAGGTATTACAGCCCCCTGGACAGAGATGTGTTACTTTAACAGGAAAAGTGAAATTAATTACTGCATGCAGTAACAAACTGAAAGCAGCTTCTCTCACGCACAAGCACATGGTATGCATTTATTTGCAGGATCATACTGTAAAGCTGCATGTACAGGATGTTGTTCCAACAGATGTGGTTGTTTTAAATATAATAATCCTCAAGCGCATGGCAAAGTGAGTGCTCCGTGTGCAGGTACAGGGTGCGGTGCTGCTGAGCTGTGCAGGGGATTTGAGTGCTGCCTCTGTGGCTGTAGCTTCCCAATCTCTACTGGTCTGCAATAGAAACAAAACAGTGTTTCAGCATAAAGGGCTGTAATTCATGTAGCTACATCCTCTTTGTACGGCCAAACTCCTTCCTCATGATCAGCCCAGCGCCACACTCTATCCAGTTGCTGCGTAGCCCTCCAGCTGATCACAATGGAGTTGTTTAGCTATCTTACAGCTTCGCCCTTTCACCAAGATGACCGACTTCCGGTTCCGTCATACCATCACGTTAGCCCATCCCTGTGAAGAAGTACCACCAACCTTACCTAGCACCCTTCTTGGTTGGGAGGTAGAGTTACAGCTCAAATTAATTCTCTCCCATTCGCAGTACAGTAGACCCCCATTAACCTGTGTAGATTGGGACCGATTTGAGCTCAAATTAGCCAAAATTGAGTTTACTGTTTGGGAAATCCCTACGTTATTAACTGAAAACTTGAAAAATGCAATAATACAAATAAAATATAATGCTTCAACAATGGTCAAAATATATACCGTACATAATCAGCCTTGTTCAGAGGCAGAGAGAGCTGGTTTAAAAAAGTCACTGACCGTGCACTTAAAGTCTTTAATTGTCATAACTGCTCTTAATATTCAGACTGCCAGGCTAAGAGAGTCTTAAGTGTGGTTTCTGCTTGCTTGTCACTGGTTTCAATAACTATAATACAGTGCTGTCCATTGGCTTGCTCTAAACTGTACTGAATTAAATTAAATGATGACCTTCCGCTACCACACAGGTACGCTGATTTCCGCACTCATAAAGTGTGCGAATATTCACTTCTGCACAGATCAGATGTCTTCTGCACATTTTTATAATGTACTTAAACAGCACAGATTATTGAAACACAAATTAATGAAAGAAACACGGATTAATGGGAGTCTACTGTAATACATTGTACTGAGCATGCTAAAGTGTACAGCGAGGAAACTGCAAACTGCAAAGAACGAGGCAACATTTTAGAAAAGAATACAACTATTTTAATGGCATCAAATGTTCCTTTAATTTTCACACTTTTTACATTGTATTGCAGCACCTGCTCTCTACTGTACATCCCATTTTAAAGTGTCTTTAATCATGTGGTGTATTGCATTTGTAAATACTGATTGTAGTTTATAACCTTTCCTATAATGCCTTAATACATTTTACATAACTTACATCTTGTGGCAGAAGCCGGTAAAGGTGATGTGGGGCTTTTAGCATTAGCAATTCACACTAAGATAAAAGTTTAAATACCGCAAATCACTAAATAGAATTACGATAGTAAAAGAGGCCACAGATTTATATGCACACATTTTGTATTGCAAACTGAAACAATTCTTAATTTAATTGCATTAAAACAGAACTTCGTTTTTCTGGTTTTGCAGCTTTGGTCCTAATACAATATAATGTTTGCAAAGTGTATACTGCCACCTAAAGGATCTTTACAGGATCACACCCATAATTATTTAGTATGTGGAACTGTATTTTAGATTGATCAAGTGAAATATGCAGTCTCTACAGAAACTCTTGAATAAAATAGTGTGGACTAGGCCGTTTGGCAAATTTTCTATGTAAACTGAAATACATTCTGTCAAGGGCTTTTTTTTTTGCCTGAGTCCTGAAACTGTTCTTTAGTTCCAGTTGCTTGGTACAGACACACAGTATGTAACGCAGGCTAGATCAGCCAGAAATTAAAACGTCATGCTTGTCTCCAAATTAACTGTTCACTAGATGGCGCTGGTGATTATTTCTACAAAGACACAGAAGTTGGAAAAAAAGGATCAAACATATATATGTATATCAAAATGCTTTTAAGTAAATAAAATGTAAGAGTTTGCTACACAACATCAGTGGTCATGTCTTAAAGAATATAGAAGAGTTTTTGAGTGTGCGAGCAGCCCCATCTCCACACATATCAACAATCAATGGAGGTACTGTATGCATGACCTTGTAGAGACATTTTTTTTGTTTTTTGTGTGTGTGTGTGTGTGTGTGTGTGTGTGTGTGTGTGTGTGGATATATTATATATGTACCTATATTATATATATCTATATATATATATATATATCTATATATATATATATATATATATATATATATATACTATATTAACACTGTGACAATGATCGAGGGAAATACGGAGGCAAATTTCCGTTTAAACAGAGCTTAATTGGGATATAGTTTTATTTCAGTACCAGTGAAGTAACCAGCATATATATATATATATATATATATATATATAGATATATATAATATAGCTATATATATAATATATATATATATATTTATATATAAGATCTACAGTAACATACTTACTCAAGACTTTTTTGACAACAAAGTTGAACAACATTTGTATAAAAACATAGGAGTACTAAAATATAAACTTTGAACAAGAACTTAATGATCAGTCTTCATGTGATATTTTGCCTATGGGCCCCCAACCTAATGTCTTTATACGTGTTGCTAAAGAGAAATTTCTTTAGCAACACATATAATGCATTTCTGGGGACCCTACAGCTTGCGATCCCCTGATAAAGGCAAAGTAGGTGGGACTAGATGAGTTTAAATGGAATGAGAAAGGCTGTTCGGTGCCAGGGCTCTGACAGCTCAAACAATGCAAGCTCAAAGCCAGGGTCATTTTATAACAAAGTAGCATCACAGGTGGAATTATGAGTTAATCAAATAATGGTGCTAATTGACTGGCTAGTTCTAAAATTGTTATTATCATAGCTCTAACAGCAGCTAGGAGCAGGAAAGGAATTCCCAAATATGAGGCTGCATGTTATGAACACAAGAGCAAACTGTAACTGCTTTTATGCTATCAGAGTTCACATACTTGAGCTTAGAAATAGCTGCTGTCCCATCTTTAGTTCACAGTAGCATTTATCACACATTTTTGCATATAGTGAACTACTTTGAAATGATGATGAAACTTGCAAAAGCTATAACCTACTTGCAGTGTTTACTCCACATATAAGCCTATCCTGTACATTACTAGCCTTGCAGTCAACCAAAAAAAATACTGTTAAAGTATTATTAATACAGTATCTAATGTAAAAGGGGGTGAATTAAACAGATCTAACAAATCACTGAATTACTGGTAATTTACTAAACAAATTATTTTGTGAATGCACAATGGTTTATAATCCAGCCTCAGATCTCTAAAATCTTTCTGGCGCACTCTGCTGGAAAAAGAAAGTATATATTTTAAAGACACTGCCAAAGTGGATTTATATTAGGTGTCCAAAATTATCACCAAAATCTTGACACAGGGGTGGTACCGACAGACTGGAAAATTGCAAACATAATACTGATCCACAAAAAGGGAAACAAAACTGAACCAGGTAACTACAGACCAGTAAGCCTGACTTCTATTATATGCAAACTTATAGAAACTATAACAAGATCCAAAATGGAAAATTACCTATATGGTAACAGTATCCTGGGAGACAGTCAACATGGTTTTAGAAAAGGGAGATCGTGTCTAACTAACCTGCTTGATTTTTTTGAGGATGCAACAACGATAATGGATAATTGCAAAGCATATGACATGGTTTATTTAGATTTCCAGAAAGCTTTTGTCAAAGTCCCACATAAAAGATTAATTCTCAAACTGAACGCAGTAGGGATTCAAGGAAACACATGTACATGGATTAGGGAGTGGTTAACATGTAGAAAACAGAAAGTACTGATTAGAGGAGAAACCTCAGAATGGAGTGTGGTAACCAGTGGAGCACCACAGGGATCAATATTAGGACCTCTGCTATTCCTAATCTACATTAATGATTTAGATTCTGGTATAGTAAGCACATTTGTTAAATTCGCAGACGACACAAAATAGGAGGAGTGGCAAACACTGTTGCAGCAGCAAAGGTCATTCAAAATGATCTAGACAAGATTCAGAACTGGGCAGACACATGGCAAATTACATTGAATAGAGAAAAATGTAAAGTACTGCACGCAGGAAATAAAAATATGCATTATAAATATCATATGGGAGATATTGAAATTGGAGAAGGAATCTATGAAAAAGATTTTGTTGACTCAGAAATGTCTTCATCTAGACAATGTGGGGAAGCTATAAAAAAGGCCAACAAGATGCTTGGATACATTGTGAAAAGTGTTGAATTTAAATCAAGGGAAGTAATGTTAAAACTGTACAATGCTTTAGTAAGACCTCCTCTTGAATATTGTGTTCAGTTCTGGGTACCTCGCTACAAAAAGGATATTGCTGCTCTAGAAAGAGTGCAAAGAAGAGCGACCAGAATTATTCCAGGTTTAAAAGGCATGTCATATGCAGCAGACTAAAAGAATTGAATCTATTCAGCCTTGAACAGAGAAGACTACACGGCGACCTAATTCAAGCATTCAAAATTCTAAAAGGTATTGACAATGTCGACCCAAGGGACTTTTTCGACCTGAAAAAAGAAACAAGGACCAGGGGTCACAAATGGAGATTAGACAAAGGGGCATTCAGAACAGAAAATAGGAGGAACTTTTTTACACAGAGAATCGTGAGGGTCTGGAATCAACTCCCCAGTAATGTTGTTGAAGCTGACACCCTGGGATCCTTCAAGAAGCTGAAGATTCTGGGATCAATAAGCTACTGACAACCAAACGAGCAAGATGGGCCGAATGGCCTCCTCTCGTTTGTAAACTTTCTTATGTTTTTATATGTGTGTGTGTGTGTGTGTACTACATAACCTGTTCCTACTATAATAAATCTGACCAATTCGTTGGTACGGAAGTATTCGTTTGAGGTTTTACATGTAATCTGCCCTCTCCTTCTCCATCCTGGGATAAAAAGTATATTTCCTATCTCCATAAACACAAGCTTATTTCATCTGTCTGAGATCAGGCTCTTTCTGACCTTTTTAGTGATCAGACTGATCCCACCAATGCCAATGATGCAGTTGCTCTTTATAATTCTTTAATTTGACAGGATCGCTCTTCGACTTGGTATGCCACAAAACTTAGAGATTTAAAATCATCTGGATGTCGGCTTGAGAGCAGGTGGAAAGACACAGGTCTTACAGTTTACAGGGAAATCTGGAAATCTCATCTTAAAGAGTACAGTTCACAGCTAAAATGAGCAAAAATTAAGTATTACTCCTTCATCATTTCGAAGGGACATGGTAATCTACATGTCCTCTTCAGTACTTTTGATAAGATTACTTCTCACACCTCCTACTCTCCTGTCTCTGCTAATCTTTCTGATTTCTCGTCTGTCTCTTCCTTCGATGCATGCGGGTCGAGCAATAAGGCTGAGACTCTACCTGTGCTACTGACCCTTGGCCCTCCAATGTTATTAAATATTATGCTGGAATTCTGTCTCCTGCTATCACTAATATAATCAATTTATCACTTCTCACAGGTTCTGTTCCTATTTCATTTAAACAAGCCATTGTTACACCCATTCTTAAAAAAACACCACTTGCTCCTACATTACGCAGTAATTTTCATTCTATTTCTAAACTCCCTTATTTAAGCTCAAGATACTTGAGGGAGTTGTTGCCAACCAGCTACTCTTACATCTCTCACAAAGCAATATCATGGTAAAATTCCAATCTGGCTTTAGAACCTTTCATAGCACTGAAACGGCGCTGGTTAGGGTTGTCAACGATCTTCTCAATCCTGTTGATGGTGCTTTTGACACTACTGACCATCAGATTCTTTTGGAAAGCCTTGAATATCTAGTGAGTGTGATGGGGTCTGCTCTTGAGTGGTTCCACTCATACCTGTCAAATCCATATCAGTGCGTGTCCTATGCTGGTTCTAATTCTTCTACCGCTCAAGCAGTTCATGGAGTCCCTCATGGTTTTTTTCTATGGTTTTAATATTTACATTTGCTGGTGGGAGGGTCTAAACCCTAGCTTTACTCTCGTTAAGTGATTGTTCCCTTAATACTTCCTCAGTGGTCCGAAACGTAGGTGTCCAGTTAGAATCTAGGTTAACGCTTGACACATCTTTACAGTGGTGAAGGCAGGGTTCTTCCATCTAAAGAAAATCTCTTGTAAGAAATCAGGGTTCGTTTATTTCTCAAAAATAACAATTCCAGTCCTTTTGATGTGATTTTCAATAAAACTATTTAATTCCAGAACAGAGGAAAAACCAATGGTACACAGTACAGAACGTAACCACATACAAACTGCAAGAACAAATCTTCAAACAAAACAATACTGTAGTTTTGACCCTACAGGACCCTTCAGATGAGCTTGATGAAAGAAGGTTCAGAGTACAGAAATACACAGGTTTAAATAGAAGGCAAAACCAGTCCCTTCCTTCCCCCAGCAGAAGCCCGACACCTTGTCTGTGGGAACCTGCCTCTATCGGCTGTGATTGTGTTTTTAACACCTGTGCTCAAATTTGCTCTATATAGGGGAAATAGCACCGAGGATATTCAAAGGGTACTCTGAACTTCAGAATAACCAGATCTTATACTGTTTCCCCAGACAGACAGGGCTTTTGGCAGTGTGTGAGACTATAGGGGGAGAGATAGTTAAGGATGTATTCCTTCTTACTATAACAATTTAATTGTAAAATGGTCACGATGAATAGAATATTTAAAATCTTACACTCTAGAGTGTGTCCTGAGATCCTTGTTCATGCCTTTGCCACTTCTCACTTAGATTATTGCAATGCCATTTTTGCTGGCCTTCCTAGCCTTCCCTTCCTCTGTAGTCATTTACAGTTGGTACAAAATGCAGCAACTAGAATCTTGACGGGCACTAGACAGGCTGAACACGACTCCTGTTCTTGCGCATTTGCATTGGCTAATGCAAATGGTCATTCTTACATCATGGACCTTCTTAGCTCATACATCCCTGGGAGACAGCTTAGGTCTTCCAATTCAGGACTTCTTAAATTAATTTCACCTAAGTGTATCATTCTTGGTGGGCACAGTTTTAGATACATTACCCCTTCCTTATAGAACTCTCTGCCTAGCTGTATTTGAAATTCTACTTCAGTTTCTCTTAAAATGCACCTCTTTTTGGCTTCTTAGGCTCCCTAGGTTTTGAAATATAAACTGACATTGTGTTTGTCTGTATAGTCTGTTTTGTTTGTCTCTTTGTTTTGGCTACCAGGGCCATGTCCTGTGTTTTGTTTGTCTCTCCCCTTTTATTTTCTGTGTAATAAACGGTGCAGCAGCACGATTTCAAAAACCTGCGTTCTTTGTTGGTTCCTGTTTCTAGTCTGATGTCACCCACTACAGCCGTCTTTGTGACAGGGATGTAGCGAGGTGATCTGTTCCTTTGTTATGGTTAACGCTGACCCAGAAGAAGAACCGTGTTATATATCGTGAGTGTTTTCTTTGTTTTGTTGTGTTTAATTATATACTTGTTTGTTGTTATTAGACGGCTAACAAGATCCAGAGTCGTTGCTACAGGCCAGCACAAACCCGGACAACAGTGCACTGCACTTGTTTCACGATTAATTGCATTTTCACAACAAGCACTACAGCACTCACGTTGGACTTGTGGCCGTGTTTACATATTGTGTGTGTATTAAAGACTGTGTTTATTATCTTGGGACTGAACCCAGTGGTTTCGCTCAGCAATACGCATTGTTGTGTATTGCAGTTAACATTATTATTTACTGTTGTCAAGTGACGATGGACTGCAAAATAAACCATCATTTCACTAGTAACATTGTTGTTGTCATTCTGTTGAGCACTGCATCAACTCTACACCTACTCACTGCAAATCGTTTTGCCACAGATGCATATCTTTGCAAATGGTTAAACATATAGGAATGGTTCTCCATGTTTAACACCTGGAAAACTTAAAAAATCGAAACTATTAACATGCCTGATTTCTGCAAATGAATTTTTCAAGCCATGCATTTTAAAGAGTTCTCTATTTCTACCACCCTGCAATACAGCTTTATTTAAACACGTCTCCAACTAGAGGATCAACTTTATATATTTAGTAAACAGATAACACTATGTAACACAATTTTTGTCACATAAAGTCAGAAAAAAACAACATATGAATCCAAATTAACATGTATTTATACTAAAGTAATACAAAAATGACTACAAAAGATTTAGAAGTAAGTAGTTTTTCGAGATTTACAATTATACTGTAAAAAAAATAATTGTTACATGGTGTAATGTATTAAATATAATTTGAAAGGATTATGAGGGCAACCAAGTAAATTACATTTCAAAATGAACTATGTATGTAACATTATTCTCTGCATATCTTTACATTTTAATTTGATCTAACAATAATGAAACGAATGCTGACATTTCTGGTAATTCTTATTAGACTTATGTGTGAAAACCTCAACTCATATTTGAACATACAATGTGGAGACCAAAAGTATTACCAGAATTACTTAAAAAAACAAAACAAAAAAAAACAAACAAAAAAAAAAAAAAAAAAAAAAATTGAAATTTCCACTTGTGGTTGCAGCTGCACATGATAAACAGGGACAACAGTTTGCCTCTTCCTCTTACAAAATAGACAAAAACAAAATAGACAAAAATAAAATTGCATCTAGTGCATTTATAGCATGTTGGTTTTCTCATCTCCGCAGCATTTCCCCTATTTTTTAAATTGCGGGCTTGACCCTGCTTTGCTTGTGTGCCTGGCACAGCCATGAGTGAGCAGGAAACCACCTACCCTGAGACACTTTTAATAGCATTTACAAAACACTGGCACAGGCAGGTCAGTTATGCTAGCATTTGATTTTGCACACACTTAAAGAGTAGCTTCAATGGCTTTTTACATTTGTTTTTATCTTACTTTCACTTACCTATTTCTGATATTTGCAATCGCTCTGAATAGTTCAGAGGGTCATTGCTCAAATACAGTGTGCCCTTATTGTATGGCATATGGTCGTCCAGGGTGTCCTTGGCTCACTGCGCACCAGCGACCCCTGTTTTCTGGCCGGGCGCCAGCGGGCTTGCCTGTTAACTGACCGGGAGCTGCGTTGTCTCCTACGCTGTAGCTCCTGGGCGGCTGCATGGTGAATCCGCACTGTGTAAAGAAGCGGTCGGCTGACGGCACACGATTCGGAGGACAGGGGTGGTAGCGGTGAGCCGAGCATAAATAAATAATAATTGGCCATTTCAAATTGTGAGTAAATAAAAAAAAAATTATTCGCAACGACTAAATTAAAAAAAAAAAAAAAAGTGATTTGGAAGCAAATTCATTTTCTCATACATTTCACAATTGTGGGTTCACAAAAACAAACATTTTTAGTTAACAAGTGGATTCCATTCATTCAACCGAATCACTTGAATTTGTCTTGAGACAACTTGGATGCTAAATTAAAAAGAAAAGAACCCGGATTATGAATCCTTTACTCAGTAATGTAATCATTTAAATTTCTGGATGATAGCCTCAGGGATGTAGTTATCCTAAATTTTGTGTATTAGGAGTCTAATTTAATCCTAAACTGAGTTCAGATCCCTAGCTTTACAATGCACTTTTTGTCTTGGCTTCCTGGGTATGTACCACCCTGCATCTCTTTCTTGTACAACGTGGGAGCATAGCATGCTGGGTACCTGCAGCACAGCAGTCAGAATGTGTGGACAGCTATCACCAGTAAAAGGCAAGCATGCATTTCATACCGTAGATATGTATTAGCAATAGCAAATGAATATATTGTACATTTATAATGAAGTTTTAAAATCCCTGAAGAATTCCCTTTAAATTAAAAAAAAAAAACATACACAAGAGCCAGTCGTTGCTTATCCTATTTATGCCATTCTGCTCTCATTCATGTGATTCTATATATTACATTAACAAAATATTTTAACACCTGTGGTGAAGACAAAGGGATATTCCCCTGACTTCAAATTTGAGAAGGAAACCCAGATGTCCTGTAACAGTAATACAGTAAAGACTAAGAAAACTTTTATGAATAGTGATTACTTGGGGGTATTCATGAAGCAATGAAGGGTATTTGCTATTTTAAAGTACAGGATAGAGACACAAAGATTTGAAGCTGCTGTTTAGTTTTTTTTCAGTACAGTAAGCACTTTCTGTTCCTCAACATGCACTAGTAAAGATGTTGCAACTTTAAATGAAGCTTTGTCCACCCATCAGTACTCAGATTTTATCAATCTTAATTTCAAAGGTTAGCATTAAAGTATGCCACACTTTAGGAGTTATTTCATTAAATTTACAGAAAATCAGTCCTACAAAATAAGCAACATAAATCAAAGACTAAACATTGTTTTCCACTGGTACCATTTTCCTATTTATTACATACTGTGTCACTAAAATAAGGAACAAAACTGAATTCATGCAGGTGTTGCATTCCCAGTAGGAAATGCAGTATACAGTATTTAAACAACATCTACCCCATTGTGTTACACACTGTTGCTAGTGTGTGCTTTTTATTTTTGTAGTTTCATTTAAAACTAGAAATGGGAGTTTTTGTGACTGAAAACAAAGAATCCCAGGTAGCATTATCTAAGGGGAATGTCATATCAGATCGAATGAGGGGTAAGCATGAAGTCAAATGAAAAGGTGAAAAAAGAGTGAGGTTGCAAATAACGTGACTGTGAAAAGGTTAATTTCTACTGGACACCACCTGTAATTGAACTTTAGAGAGAAAGATAGAATAAAGCCTGTAAAGACACTATCTGAAAGTGAGTGGTCGGTATCATGAATATGGTCAGAAGTTTTTAAAAGTGTCTCTCTGTAGACACAACTTCAAAAGTCACAGGACCTCAGTATGGAAACCATATTATTATTAGGTCAAAGGTAAACGTCATGGTCATGAACACATTTAACATGCAGATTATATATAACCCTGCAAATATGAAGTCACTATCTCAAATGGGTTCGGAGAGACAAGGCTGTGACATTGTAGCGATGACAGCTTTGCCTGGCAGATTTTTCAGTCAGACAGGTAGACATAATCAGGTGTCCCAAGATTATGATAGACTAAAGACGTTTCAGCACAATTGGAAAAGTGGTGCTCTAGCTATATTAAAAACTGGAAAATTACATAAAGAAACACTGTTGTGAGACAGGCAAACAGCCTCCGTATTCCCGGAGATTATAATTCACGGGGCGAGAGACGGGGCTGGAGTGAAAGGTCATTACTTGGAGAGGTAGTTTGAGGAGTGGCCTCAGGGGATAGGATAGGAAAGGAGAGGTTCCCGACCGATGGGAGCCTTCATGGCCAGAGGAGAGAGAGCGGCCTCGAAGGCATGCTGTTCTGCAGCCTCGGTAGCCAGAAAACAAATAAGATAGATTGGAGCGAAGGAGCCCACGACAGGGTCTGCGGAGCGGCAGTCGTGTAGGAGGAATAGGCTCTTGCGTTGAAAAACCTGGAAAAGGAATGATAGAATAGGGAGCTGGAAATAGAGCCCAGTCTTAGTTTGAGGAGGACAAAGAGCAGGAGCTGCTAAAGACCGGCCGGGGGGTCCCTCTGACTCACACAGTGATACCTCCTCCTCAGTGGAGGCGTGGATGGCCCTGGCCATAGAGGGCAGGGAAGTGAGCCTCACTTACCCCCCAGAGGACACCTTGATGCAATGGCAGCATAGGAAGGAGGAGGGGAGGAGGGGGAGAAAACAAACTGAAAACGCTAGACAGCGAGTTGTGTGAGATTCAGACTTAAATAGGAAATAGGAGAAGACTGACAGGGAAAGCAGCGTGGAGCCCCATATGTCATCCTCCAAAATACGCCTATAGGCTAACACTTAGTTATATAACTTTTTTTTGTGACAATTGGACAACATGGTCTTCTATATATCTGCAAAACTCTGTGAGTCATGCGTACACTTTTATGACATAAGCATTCCCGGCAGGGGTTTACAGGAAAGAGCTTGCTGATAAAAAAATACTTTTCTTTATTTATCCACCTTTTCTGATGTTAAGCTGAGAGAGTTAGATTGCAACAGCGGAAAAGATAAGAGACCAGACCACACAGGAAGTATGGAATATATTAGGATACATTGTACACTCACAATGGGAGACAATCCGATGGTATCAGAAGTGTAATTTAGGTCTAGTTGTTTAAACTAGGAAATATGGAATGTTTTAATTGAGTATTAGAAAAGTGTGGAATGTGGCCAGGTGGGAATTGAATTATGTATAATCAATGAACCCCTGGCCACATCCTCTATAATCAATCTCTGCAATCTAATGAGAAAGCTACAATAGTACTATATAGTACATTACATTAGACAAAGGCTCAAATATTAATACTGGTAGTTAAACTGTTTGCTTGTCAAGGCAAATATCTTGAGTGCAGGTTTACACAGAATCAAGATGACTAATGAGTTCTTATAAAATGATCTTCAATAAAATAGCACTACAGTATGCAATGGTTATGTACTAAGCATCAGTGGTAACACAAGGGAATGTACAATTGTAGTTCTGGCTTTTGATATTGCCTATGTCTGCTATATACTGAATAACTGATGTCTTAGGATAAATGCATTTTTCCTGTGTATTAACATACAGTACAGTGAGGTAATCTCAATAAAAAAGGGCTGGGCCAATGTTGCTAACATCTCACTAGTTCTGCTTCTTAGAATATATAAATATGAGGAGTCATTACATTTTTGTTGTATATGGTAAGACACACTCATTCTTGTCCCTTTGTATGCATTGTAAAATTTTGTATGAAATAATACATATTTAATCTAAATAATAGAAAAGGCTGAATGAACAATTACAAATGTTAATGTTATATATATATTAATATATATATATATATATATTATATATCTATATATATCTCTAATTTTTTAATATATATATTTTAGTATACTTTTGCATATACCAGCAAAAACAGTAAATTGGGCAAAACTATCCTGTTATATCCCTCTTAATTATTTCTAACTAGTTTTGTATCCATGAGTTTATTTTAATTTTCCAAACCAGAGAAAATATAAATACGAAGGCTCTAGCGACTCATCACTCGCCTGGGGAATACGTTTCTCAAGGTTTACTTTGGGCGTTCTCAGAGTAAAGTGAATTCCTCTGATAAACATTGCAGTGCATCCAGATCATGCTCTCCTGCAACAAAGTATGTTTTTTATTTCCAAAATACACCATTCTTTTTTTCAGTCAAAGCACTGTCAATGCTGTATGAGGTATCTGAATGCACTGCACTGATTATAATGGAAGTTCCAGAATGAAAAAAAAGAGAAAGAGTTATATTCCTCAGGTGATTTATGATCCAGTTTGAATAAGAATAGTAAAACAATTGTGATTTGGTTGAAAAATATATTGCTGCAATGCTGAAAACATGGGATACAGCAGAGGTAAAATAATGTGTTTCTTGCAAATACTGCAGGATGTTCTGTAAGTGACAAATCAGTACCAGGTTTTATTCAAATTAAAAACAAACACAGTTGCTAATGTATTTATTTGAATGGCTTCCAGCCTCTCAGTTGCTGTTCTCCAATGACCCGAAATGTAAATGCATAACACAAACATCTGCTAAAATCAACCCAAAGACCTTCCATCACATTGAGATGATTCCCAAAGGTGCCCACTGTGACAAGGTCGAGATAATGTGAGTAGACAATGCACTTTAAACATGCTCCTTTCTATTACTGAAGCCTGCAGTGTAATATACCGTGACCCGGAGACAGGACATTTGTGGGAAAACACCAAGGTGATAAACAGTGTAGGCAGAGGTTAGGTTAATTAACATTTCTTATGTACATGAGCACAATGACTTCATCTTGTTTTTGCACAAGCGTGGGTGGCTGCTGCAAGAGTGTTAATATTATTGGGCTGGTAGATTTGGAGTGATGTTCTACTTAGGTTTGCTTTTACAGGTTGAAGATGGGGGATCAACAAAACTCATGTGAAATCAGTACAAATACTGTACTGAACTTTGTTTAAATATACATTCCCTTTGCACTAGACCATAACCACTTTGAAGTGGCATACCATACTTTCTTTTTAGAAAGGGAAACCATGCATTTGTTTTTCATAGTTCCTTTTTTTAGTGTGCAGAGCTATAAAGTACCATCTGCTGGTACTGACAGTTAATTTTGTGATAGAAAATATAACAATTTTCAGTATATAAAACAGTCTCTATGATGAAAAAAAAACATGTATTTTTTCCCCCATTATTAGAATCACCTTGAAAAACCAACACGTTGTCTGTGTGAACCCTGAAGCAATATGGATCCAACATGTTGTTAAGGTCCTTCTGCAGAGGTAGGTGTGCCTTAACGTACCATTATTAGTGAGAATTCCTTATCTGTGAAATAAAAGTTTTATTTTGTTAAAATAAAAGTTCTGTAGTTAAAACTAAACTGCAATAGCTGCTTCAGAATGTGGGTACATTCTTTAAAGTTAATTCTTTTTCTGAGGTAATACGACCAGTCTTACAAACAGTGTTCAACGTGGTTAATAATTAATTGTGTGTCTATTTTGTGCAGAAGAAACACCACTGCCGCCATAGATGAGAATCCCAAACAGCAACTGGGCAGTACTGAAGCAAATACAAAAGCATGACGCAACATCATTTTGTTCCCTGATACTACAGAATAATCTACTTCTTTTAATGATCCTCTATTACAAACAGGACCATTCAAATAGTAGTATGTAATAATTCTATGAAAAATTATTTTAATATTTGCTTCATGTGGGCCATATATAAACACATTTAAATAAGAAAAAAGTTGTATTGTTTTGAGACCATTTAAATCTTTGCTTTGTAAGAATAAAAACAAACTGAACAAAAAATCCTAGAAGTAATGTAAATGACTGACCGTAATGTACACTTTTTAAAGTAAATTGCTTTTCCGTTCCTATTCCCTATTTTCCCGTAACCATTCCCTATTTTGTCATTTTTTTAAATTAATAAACCAAATGTTTAAATAAATGTATTTGTTGACTGTAAAAATGCTATCTTTTTTAAAATTTATTCCTAGTAAACAGTCTCTTTTATCACCGTGTCAATATGGCATTGTTACCTGTTGTGTGAATTTTTCAATAAATTCTACAGACCAAACTTCAGTTACCCAAACAACCACAAAGACTATTTGAAAGTCATCGGGCTCTTAGCGATACAGTTAAAACAATGTGGCAGAGAAAAGGCTCATTTTTACAGGAAAGCGCTGAACTTTATGTAGGCATTGGCATATACTGCCGAATGTAGTCAAGAGGCTGTGTGATCCAGCCTCTTGACTACCAGCAGGTCCCAGGTTCAAATCCCACACTGACTCACTGTGTGACCCTGAGCAAGTCACTTAACCTCTATGTGCTCCAACTTTCGGGAGAGTCGTTGTTGTAAGTGACTCTGCAGCTGATGCATAGTTCACACACCATAGTCTTGTATCTTGTAAAGCGCTTTGTGATGGTGGTCCACTATGAAAGGCGCGATATAGAAATAAAGATTATTATTATCATACTAAAATGCTTTTCTCTTTACCATCACCCTACCAAAGTTAAGACCAGATACCAGGAAAAATAGCAAAATACTGTTTTGATTATATATATATATATATATATATATATATATATATATATATATATATATATATATATATATTCTCATATAGGTGACAATGAAGTCCACACCTTCATGCATGTGTGGATAATATTTAAATGTCAAACTATTTTAATTGGGCCATAAAGTTATATTATTATGGTATAAGCATCTGGTATTATGTGTTTCAAAATGGTATTTTTCATCTCCTTATGATGTACTGCATATTTCCTCAGTTAATATCTATTTTAAACATGAACCAAGAATGCACAGCAACACCTGAGTTTGTATTTTCAAAATGGCCATTTATTGCCTATCGGCAAAAACAAAAACGCAGGTGCAAGGAAACAAGCAGTTATAATGTAGCCCTATACTTACAAGTGACGTAGTGCAAAAAATACAAAATATTCTAACAAAGGCAGAATATAGCACATCTTAAAGGCAGGACTGCTTTAATACAGTTACTAGCCTGCTGTGTTTGTTTAAAACAAAACCAGTTGTACAGCATACAGTATATTGCATAAAACTAATCTTACTGTAGTAAAGCATCAAGGACTTTAACTAACTTGACAATAATAGTAACTGAGGAAAGAGCTGGTGAATATGTAGTAGGAAAAGCCCTTAGTACAGTAGGTTAATAGTTACTATCTCTTTTTAACATGAGACTGGTCCAGTGACATCACACATACCCCGATCATGCTACAAGAAAGAAAAAAAGCAAAAAGCAAACACAAAACAAAAAACACCACAGCTATGGCTCTGTTTTTGTGTAAGCATCACACACAGTAAATATCCACTTATATAATTTTGTTCTATAATTAACAGTGGCATTCCTATATATTAATCAGCAAAAGTAGTGATCTCACTTTAGGTTCTGTTGCCAATATTGAAAGTGACAGAATTGATCCAAATTGGACATTAATAGAAACGTATAGGGTTGACTCTATTGTTTTAAAATAACCTCACCTTGTACTGTCATTACTGTTAATATTAAAATCACTCACTGGAAACCAATTGGCCAAATTGTTAGCAGCTGTTGTACTTCCTTGAAAAAGAAAACCCCTTTACTGTAACAGGAACTCGCTGCTATTTTATCGCTTTGTACACTGGTACTGTCTCTGTTTAACTTCATCATTGGTAACACAAAGTGATATCATCGTCTTGCAAATTAATCTGGGAAGCACTATACAAACAAAGCATATTTTAGCCCAAGCAACAGGAAGCAAATGATCAGAAAAGAAAAACTAGAACCAAAAGGAAGAGATCCAAAGCATGCTTGTCTTAAGCACTTATCACCAGGATTACTGAACTTGAATTCACTGAAGGATGTGTAAAAGAATAATGACCAAAGTGCAAACAAAGGTCAACTTCACATTCAACAAAACTTAGGACTACAAAAAAAAAAAAAAAATGCTATTAGAAATTCTTGACAGTGGAAAATTGTTCTGCATGTAACAACATGTCCTGGTCTTGTGTGCACAATCCAATCACTTCTAAAGTCATGCCACAAATAATTTCTGCACCTCATACAGGGTAGGAATACTAAGAATACCTTATATCCTTCCTATAATCTTCTTTACATGTACCAGATTTCAAACCTTTGCTGACTGTTTCTTACTTCTGATATAATCAGCGAACTGATTCAGTATTGTAAACCATAGTAATGCCACTTCAGACCCCAATTGCTCAGTTACGCACAAACACATTCTCAGCACATTAAATGTCAAACTGCAGTTTACAATTTTTATTTTTGTCCAAAAACTAGGAACTTTAAAGTGAAAAAAGTAGCATTTAAATAAAAACTGGAACTATAGATGTAAAATTAATTAATGGGTAATACAACAACTGCACTGTTACATCTTAAAAAGCATACATTCAAACAAATATGTCTTGCCTCATATAAGTTTCCTGAAGTACCCCCCCCCCCCCCCTGACTTTCATTGTTATTGCCATTTTTAATCTGCACAAATAAATCTGATTCTTCTAGATACAAACTGTGAGATATAATTTCCAATTCAACTGTATTCATACATATAATAGAGTAATACAATTTTAAGTCATGGATTTTCTTGGTAGAAATGAGTATTTTCGCATTCTTGTGTAAGTCAAACCATGTGAAAATATGTTTAAAAAAATAGTTACAGGAACTTTTTGGTAAAAATGGGTAAAAACTTAAAAAAAAGGTTTTTCCAGATGCATCTAGACAAATATGGAATATCATAACAAATCAAATGTATTTGTAAAAAAAACTAAGGTAGTTAGAATTTTGGAAAACCATTGCTATTCACAAATATCACCATTCCGGGCCAGCAGCCCAATGATGTATTTGGCTTTAAAAGTGATATGATGCGAGACTTGCATTTACTGATACTTCACAACTTCATAACGCATGAATATTAACTTCAATTAAAAAAAAAGGGGGGGGATACAAATTAAGATAATGTGGCACATTAAGCATAACAAATCATGTTAGAATGCACTTTTAACCTTGTTTCCAATTTTTAATGTTCTCTAAAACAAAAATAATGTGTGTGTGTGTTTTAGGTTACATACACTTCCACAGATCGTAATAGATCTATGTACTGAATGTTTAAAAAGATGCCTGGAGAAGGGTGCTGTGATTTGCATTTGTTTTTGATTCTCTGCATGCTTTTGGCAGTGCTGCTGCTTAAGTAGTAGAAAAAACAGGCACGTTGTTATAAAATGATATAGCCTACAAAGAATCACAACTACAAATGTGACCTTTATACAGTTTACAACCCAAGTGACAGGTCTTGCTGTTTAGTATGGTGTATGAAATATAAGGATGGGCCATTACAGTCAACATCCACTAGTGCTGGTATGTTAATTATCATCGGCAAAATGATTAAATCAGTTACTGTGATTAGCAATTTTGCTAATCCCCCCTGCAATGATTTCTGTTTAGTAAAATATGTAGCCTGTTTTAACTTTACAGTGTGCTTTAAAGCTTGTGTTGTCGTTACATTTTAAATTACAAGTCTTACATTAAGATTTAAAAAATGTTTAGTTATGTCATTTTTACCAATGACAATATTTTAAATGGATTTTATAAGAGAATGTAATGTGTTACATGTTTGTTTGCGCGTAGACAAGTGTTACATAACAGGCAACCTTTTTGCCTGTTATGTAAAACTTATATATTAAACCTACGGCCTTAAAGGCCTTCACTGTAGAAAATATATTTGGTTACCCTTGCTTTGAATGATAAAATTCTCACTCCCTTCAGTGGATTGCAGGTTGTCATTACTGTGATTTGATTCTGCAATAACCACATACACTACAGCACTAGGACACTTCCTTAGTGGTAGTATCAAAGCACACCTGGACTGTGGGTGTGTGTGTATATATATATATATTTTTAAATCTACCACCACGTTTAAACATTGAAAGCCATGGAGTACTGCTGCTACTCTAAGCACTTCCCACAACCATTAAAATTGAAAATGTTACAAATAAAGCAAAAGCAACAAGCAGTGAGAGAGAGAGAGAGAGAGAGAGAATGGGTGGCCTTTTGCAAAAAAGGCCAAACATACATTCACACTACAATACCTCTTTTCATGAACTTTCAAAAAGTAGATAAATATGTAGTTATGTGCTGTACCTCCCTCCATCCGAATAAAGAGAAAGAAAAAAGAATCAATAAATGGCTTTCTCTGTGGTACATATACAATCATTACAAGAGAAGTTCAACTTTAATTTTATACAAACATATCTGGCAAAACACCGGGAGTGAAGTATGGACAAAACATATTGCTCACAAAGTATTCAATTCAAAATAAACAAAAATGACATGGCAGGAAAATACTGCAGCAAATTCAAACAGCAGCAACGCTATAACGGTAATGTCCACCGAATAAAAGTACTGTATATTTGGTTTAAGATTTTGTTTAATACATATTTGTGTGCTTCAGGCAAGTTATGGCTTGATTAATATGGCCACTATGACAAATGATATATATTTTAGACAGTTTAAAACAAAGTGGCCTGAAACGTTTAAGTCATTTTAACAGCGGAATATAACCAGCACCTGGTACTAAAGTTATACAATTAATTAAAAAGGGTCGTTTTCAGTGTATTTTAAAAACTATTTTGCAAAAGTACCTCAGGGGATATTTAAATTTTTTAATGCAGTCCTTGTGTACGTTTATGTTAAAGTTTCCTTTTATAAACAAATCTGAATGAAGAATTTGAAAATTTCACATTTGGTAAGGTCATTTTTGCTTGTCTGGGATAGAGGGGGTTAATACATAAAAAAAAGAAATGAAATGCAGAGTAGTAAGCAGCACTAGTTTGTGTGCAGGGCTGGGAAAAGACTAAAATCCTTTGCAGAGAACTATGAAAAAAATGCATCTTTTGTCATTTACTGAAAAAACGTATGGTAGTTTCGAAGACAATTTTGTTGTGGTATTTGAAATTGAAGATCTTCATTTTATATATATAAACATTTTTTCCAGTTGCAAAGCATATGTATTGGTGGAGTTTCAGTTTTGCTCAGTGGTCATTATGATAAAATTATACTGTTGTAATCCCAGCCCTTTTGGGTATAAAGCATAGAAGAAACAAATAAATTATGTTCAAACCATAAAAAGGAGCAGCCTAGGAAAGGACCAGTATGTGAGCCACACTTCACTCCTACATACTATTTTTTTTTTTTACAATTGTACAAGTCCACAGGAAGAGGACCTAGTCCTCACGGAAGGGGCTCTACTACCTTCGGACAGGCAAGAGGACCCCGTTAATGAGGGACGGGGTAGGGGGGTGGAGCTCAAGCTGAGTCAGCAGGGAGAAGTGGTCGGAGGGGATGTGGGGGTGTGGGCAGCCGGTGATGCTGTTTTCAATCAGCCACTGAGGATCCAGAGGTCCCAGGACCCCTAACACACTCATGTGAGTCTTGGAATAGAAAATGTAGTCAATAACACCCTGAAAAAACAAAAGAAACAAAACAAAAAAGCACACACACACACACACACACACACACAAAAGGAAGCATGTTAGTTCTTAAAAATACAAATCAGTTTTAGCTCAACTAACTGTATACAACTGTTATATATATATATATACGCTTTCTATGGTTCATTTCAGTATTGAAGCATTTTCTGATTTACTTTATTAGGCTATAAAAATGTAATACTTTTTTTTTTTTTTTTTTTTTAAATCTTTTATAGCACTGGATAGTGATTACAGCAGACAAAGAAAAACAGGTTACACAACAGTAACAGAAACAACTAACTTGAATAAATTTAAAATAGCCATTCACCTTAGACATAATGTAAAGGAAATGGCATCTCTTACAGGAATGCTCAATGTCTGTAATACGTACTTTGAATTTGACACTGATTTAGAAGATTGCCGAGTAGATTGCAGAGATTGACATTCAGAAGAGCTGGCTTTTGACAGTGCCATACTGTTTATAGAGATGACCTTTAAATGCAAGTATAATAGTAATTCCTGCATAGCAAGCAAAAAACTGTTGGTTACTGTTTACACCACATGTAATCTAATGTGCTTTTCCTACAAATGGTAAAACAGCACTGTCCAATTCAGGTCATGCAAGCTGTACTGTAATCAAACTGTGACTTACCTTAAAGTCATAGGTGTAATTGGTGTAAGGCATTATGCTGTTATCATAGGCACTCTTCAGGTGAAAGCTGTGAGTGATTCTGCTGTCAGAGGTCCCGTTTTTCCCATTGCAACTGAAGTTCATGAGACATTCATTGTATCGCAGTTCCTTAAAGTCCTTGTGATTTTCTGCTACTCCTCCATTGCTTAAATATTCAACAACACCTAAACAGCAAAGTAAAAGATATCTTGGTAACAAAACGGTGTAACTCTGTCTAAATCTGAACACACTTTTCGTGATCTAACATGCTTTACTAAAAAGTAAAGGTAATGGTCAAGTTGCGACAGAACATTTTGTCCATTTAGGTCATGGTTATTAAATCCAACATTATTTTACAAAAAATGTAACGAAATTATGAAGAATAAATAGTGCTGCTTATCTTTCCATCCTTCCGTACAGTTCTATTTAGCAATACAAAAGTTTTACATTAGCAAGAAGTATTTAATTCGTATTTCTCAAAGGGCCAAGTTACGGATGTTACTTCAGTGATGTCAGTTCAGGAACTACAGGATTTTGAAGTACCACTAAAAAAGTGATCCTCATAAGAGTGTTTTCATACCTGAATCTGGCAGCGAGTTCAGATCTGCACACAGCACGATTGGGATGGAGCTGGGATCAGAAGCTGGAGAGCCTGGCTTGCCAGAGCTGGAGGCCTTCTCAACAATGTTCTTCAACTCAGAGGTAAACATCATTGTCTGAATCAGCTTCACATCAGAGTACTCAGGGTCCCAGTGCATGTGTGCGTTGGCCACTAGAAGTAGTTGTTTTTCAATACTATGAAGAGACTTCATACCTTAAACCGGGAATTTAAAAAAAAAAGAAAAAAAAGATATTTTTTATATAGTGACCTACATATTACTGCTGTCGCTGACATTTCATAAAGCAGGAATGATATTGTTTGGCATATATATGCAGATTACCTTAGAAAATATGTTTATATGTAAATCTGTTCTACAAAAACTCACAAAGTCAAGTAAAAAACAAAAAAATAAGGTATTTGAGGGACTGGTTAGCTAAGTTGTTTATGTGACTATTTATAGGAAGAACAGCTTCTAAATGCAAGACACCACATTCACTTAAACATTTGTTTCAAAGTACAGTAGTCCGTCGTACATTGGACTGCAGAAGGACCAGAGTAAGGGAGTATATGTAAAAAGTAGGATAAATTAATTAAACCATTATACAACTGTAACTATAATATTACTATATTCACACAATTATTGTTTTGAGATTCAGATTCAGTTTTTATTAGTGAGCTCCACTAAATCCCTTGTTTAGAAAGATACAGGGGAGCCATCTGCAGTGTGGGTGCGTACATTCGCTGCTGAGTGACAGGCAGGTGATCGAGACAGAAGTTGTTGATATGCCCTGCAGGCAAACAGGATTTATTTACATCTCAACACAGTGAACAGCTCACGTGCCACTACCAGCAATATGGTAGCGCAAGGAGTACATACAACATAGTGTTCTAAAACTTTGGTGGGATCTACAATCTCGAAACTAATCTTTTCTGTTCAATAATAAATGAACTCTGGCTACTCTTCATGTTTATTTACCATTTCTGAGTAACTTACACAGCAGCAAAATGTATAGGTTTACAAAATAAAAAACACACTGATGAAGAACTTGATCATGGCAGATAAACAGTTACGTTGGATATGTGATGGGCAGATACACGTCAGATTTCTGTGCAGCTTATCTGGACACAGCAATGCAGGCTCTAATGATTTAGCATTTACCCAGGAGAGTATGTCAGGTTCTTGTAAATAAAAAATAAAACAAACTAAGAGCAGGATAACAATAAAATAAAACAGTTACCAACATTACATCAATGGAGTGAATACAGGAAGCATCAGAAGTGGGTTTTTTTTGGACCAAAATGGATTAATTATACAGGGACATCAACTATTCTATTTGTATTTCTGTACTTCAGCTTCACTAAACACTTGGGACCTGATTTTACAAAGCCTTACGCATCCTTGCGCCCTGAGCTCTAATTTGACTTCATGTCATGTATTAAACACCAGGTAACACACTCAGACACAACCAGTTAGCATTAACAAAGGGGTCTGTCTATTCACCTGCCTAACTTTGGTTCTTTGTTATCGAGCCCTCAGAATGCAACTTGTAAACCAGAGAAACGATGACATCTAGTGGGTAAAAATGTGCATTGTCAACAAGGCCTCAGGGATTCAAATTATTAATAATAATAATAATAATAAATAATAATAATAATAATAATAATAATAATATCTTTATTTTTATATAGCTCCTTTCACAGTGGACCACCATCACAAACTGCTTTACAGAGGTAGACTGTGAACTGTGCATTATATGCAGAGTCACTTATAATAGGACATGGATTTAACATCTCAGCTGCAGGAGCATAAGGTGCACAAGTAACTTGCTCAGGGTCACACAGTGAGTCAATCAGTGGCAGAGGTGGGATTTGAACCAGTGACCTGCCGGTTACAAGCCCTGGACTTTAACCACTGGACCACACTGACTCTCTGTGAATAGTAATTTGTTTTGCACCAGAGTTGGCATGGAGTATGTAGTTTTTAACTCAAAAAATGTTTGTTGAACTGTAGCATTTCACAAGGGATATATGAATGTTAATATGTCTACATTTTAAATGTCAGGGCTGCACCCAAGTCAAATGAGTCACATGGCCGCATAATGTATTTTAGCTTTACAGTGTTTACTACACTTATTCTTTCCAAACGGTTTCCCGAAAATATGTGTCAAAAAAGGTCAAAGAAAACTGTAAGAAAATACAAAGAAATGTGGGTTGGGTTGTGTTGAGGCAAGAAAATGTAGTTTACTTCTCTACTCACTTCTCCGTTTTGAAAAATATTGCACATCCATCCACATGTTTCCTTTCTTGCTCTGACACTAATTTGGCACGAGACTTTGGACAAAAGAACCCGTCATACCCACGCTCCTTTAATGCTTGCAGAAAGAGGGTGTAGTATTGCTCGGTTTCAACTTCCTGTAAGAAAACATGGTCCATGAAAGGACTTATTTCCAGAGGTAAACTGAACAAGTTTTGTCAGAGGTAACAAGAATACATTTTTTTCAGGTACACATCTACGGAACCCCTAAAGGGGTATGGTGTGAATTAAAAAAAGGTTAGGATCTCATGCGCATGAGTTACTTAATACTTGTAAGAGATTGTGGTATCCTCATTTGGTTTTCTCTTCTTTTGTAATTTGTCAGTCTTTGCAACACTGTCATTTTGGTAGGTGAGCCATCATTTTGCGTTGCAGTTGCACCCACTCTGTATAATGTAAACGGCACTGTGAACAGGACAGAATTAATCTGAGCTGCAAATCTACCTCCCGACCTGGAATGGTGCATTCCTCACATTCTGACAGGCATATACCGTATTACTTTAAGGTTTATTTCAAATTGCTAAAAACTGCTGTGGTTCTTATTCAAGGGAGGCGCTCACTCAAGGTCAGCGGTAATTAAAAGTACTGTGCTTTTTGAAAGGGGCAATTTTTTATTGTGTTTTTTTTAGCGTATTTGAGATAGGTGTATACTAAAGTATACTGTAAGTTGAGCGTGAGTCTAAGCACACCAGTTTTGCACAGTTACGTCACAAGGAAAATACGCCGATGTCAACCTATATACGGAGAACACTAGGTGTCTGCTGCAGTCAGCAAAATATTAACTTGTGCGCACGACACAGTATCTGGCAAGCAGATGTCCCTTTAGGGGTTCTGTACATATCTATATATATTAAAAAAAAAACACAAATGCACAGTATTTCAGTTTTCTAATTTCAGATTTTCTCTTACCTGAAGACTAATAATATCTGCGTCACAGCTGACAATCTCTTCCATAATTCCCTTTTTTCTGTACTCCCAGTTTAATGCCCAAGATGGGCAGTAGCCGTAGAGCTGCCTTGTGGCATACTTGTCACAAAGTACATTGAAACACATGATTGTGAATAGGGCTGAAAGTGAAGTGTAACACATTTGTCAATTTCAAGCAAGAGTGATGTAAACCACTGTCTAATATCTAAAACACACAATTACCTGATAATTTAGAAGTCAACTTAGTTGACTTGATTGGAACTTACGACCGGCCAAAAATCTTCAAGGAATTTTTAAAACTTCCTTTTTTTCAATCAAAGTTTAGTTGTTGTATTGGGGGGGGGGTGGGGGGGTGGGGTGGGGGTACCAACAACGTCTCAACACAGATAATAAAAGTTAATTCCCAGATGGGAACACGTCTCGACGTTACAGATAATCAAAGTCATAATTCAATGATGCAATGTCTATTATTTTCAATATAATGTCTACTATTATGAAATCTAAAAAAGCCTGACTCAAGCAGTATACTCTGCTTTCAATACTATATGCAGTACATTTGCAGTTTCCTCTTGGGTCTCACACTGTGATAAAAATAAATGATTTTTTTTTTTTTTTTTTTGCATTTCAATATATACATAATGTCACCATAACAAATGTAATGCTGTGTTAGGATGTCACCATGTCTTGCTCACAATTTATTTCAAACTGTGCAGTTTTATTTGGTTAAAGGTAATATTTTTAAGTAGATGAGGTTTTTGTTTTGTTTTGTTTTTTCAGAAACACAGTGCTTATAACAATGTGAGTAAAAGGCTTTGAAAAGCTAGCCCCATGTTTGTCCGCTTCAGTGAATTTTTATGTTGTGGTTACGTTAGATTTCCAAGAAATCTGATATTTGTTGACAATGCTTGAGCATGCAGACTTAAGAGCTTTTGTAAAATGAGTGTGCAAAGGTTGAAATTATTTCAAAATGTCACTGATCTAACTGATAGGAAATAACAATATTGAAACAAAATAAATAGTTACATGCACCATCTCTTTTTTTATTATTATGAAAAAAGGGACTTCATTGAATTACAAAATGGATTCATGAAAATAGTTTACCTGTAGGGTGCATTTGGTCTCGTTCTTTCAATGTGATCCACGGCCTCTGCGGAAGCTGTTCTGGATGGACTAAAATAAATGAAAACTAGTTATGTGAATTGTTACTTTAGAATACGCAAGCACACAGAGAATTACACTAATACATTGCGCATTGTTTATCACACAAGGACAAAAGTCTGTCAAATCCAGTTTGGTAGCTAAACTGCTACTCTAGTAGCAACGGTATGTTCTTTTCCCCCTTTTTTTTTTTTTTTTTAATTTATTATCCTAGTGCTTTTGCTACACCCTTTGGTTTTGTTAATGCTAGCACCATTATCTGTTTAGTAATACTACTGTTTTTGTTTGTTTTATCAATAGTTGAATGCTACTTGCACTCAGGGTTTTGCACTCACTTTTTGTAAAATTAGGGGTGCTACTTCAAACATAAATTAAATACAGTGAATAACAAATAAAAAAAAAAAGGCAGGCACTGGCTCTTACCTGCTAGATTATCAAGCATATAATTCAGCAGCTTTCTTGTTCCGTCAGGTTCCTGGTACAGGTTCAGAATATCCTGTGACAGCGGATTGCCTGCAAAAGAGATGAAAAGAGGAAAATGTTTTCAGCCTTAAACCTACTGAGCACACCTTGTAAACATGTTTAAGTTTTGCTGAACTAGTCTGGCATGGGAAATTAATATTTGATAAATAAATAGAAATTGAAAATAAAAAAAAGATATAAAAAACCAGGCCAGTCTACTGGATAAGCAACACTATAACACAAGGAATTGTGAATTGATACATGGATGCAATGTGACATACCCTACACACACTGAGATTCTATTGAGGAATCTGAAATTCAAAACCTGGATTTTACAGCATTATTTGCACAGCAGCTGTAATCAAGCCACACTTACTCTATTTCAAAACTCCTGTTAAGGATGGCCTTGACGCTCTGTAATTATATTACTCATTTAAATCGATTTGAAAAAAAAGTTAGCTAAACAAAAATACATATGCCCTATTCCTTTATTTTTTTAAGTGAAATGATTTTGGTTAATTGGCATATTTTTTGTGGTGTTCTTCAATTATATATGTGAAGTTTGAAACAAAAATAATAATCATTTGGTAACACTATATTGTGTGGCATAAATGAATATTAAATAGATATGGAATTACATATTAAATTAATGCTAATGTCGAATAAATATGCAATAGCTGGTTTCTTGCCAAATGTTAATCAAATGTCGATTGAAAATTTAACTGCATATCACCTCCATTTATATTACGTTTTGTTACCATTGAAAATATGTAATAATTTCCCATTGTTTACACGTTTCTAATTGAAAATACAGTTAAAGTAACAAGGAATAGCTTAA
Organism: Polyodon spathula; assembly: GCF_017654505.1. Classification (NCBI taxonomy): domain Eukaryota; kingdom Metazoa; phylum Chordata; class Actinopteri; order Acipenseriformes; family Polyodontidae; genus Polyodon; species Polyodon spathula. The sequence goes on from NC_054534.1 coordinate 32,163,649, forward strand.
CGTAAATTTGATATCAATTGCATATCTATTAACTACGAATTTAACATTAATTTAATATGCAATTGCATATCTATTTAATATTAATCTATGCCACGCAATATAAAGCGTTACCAATAATTTCACTGCCCATTTTCTTCTAAATCAAAGTGCAAAAGGACCTTTGGCTTTTCAAATAGGGCCCATAGTTTTCTGTAAAACTCCAAAGGTAAGTTTTTTTGTACAGAACAACTGACTGCGAGTCACAAGTTTCATGTTAAAATCTCAAGCAATACTACTAACCTCCTAATTCATGTTTAGCAAAATTCCATAAAGAAAATAACTACCTTTTAAACCGAGGGTCTGTAGCTGGAACAGCCGCCCAAGTTCATAAGGCAAAACCCGTAAGAGATTATTATTTAAAAGCAATTCCCTGTAAAGAAAATGGAAAATACACTCAGTGAGCTTTTCTATTTTATATTAAAAGTTTGATGGGACAAGGTTTACTAGCCTTTTTTAATTCAGTTATTTTGCCTAGCCTAGAGTTTATCAACCACTTCCAATGCCATGCACAGCGATACTCATTGCTTTGTTATCTAATTTATCAGATAATTAATACAACTCCTCCTCCTCAACTTGCACTTCACGGGGCGATGGTGAGTGGTAAGTGTAGTGCTTCATGACAGCTCGAAGAGGGCCAAGACACTTAAAGGGAGTTAAAGGCATAGACCCAGAGTCTTGCTCTCAGCGATGGAGAACCTTACTGTCAAAGGCTGGTCTGGCGACCCAAGACTCGAAAACACCTAGACAGAATCCCCCACTCTGCGGAGAGCCGCTTACATGGCAGCTTGGGAACAGAGCTACCCATAGGGGATTGAAGGAAGAGAGGACCAGACTCTCGGTGAGCCGCTGTAGCTGAGCGACTTGGGAACGGAGCGACCAACCGGGACAGAACGGACCTCCAAAGGAGAGACTTAAAAAGGAAAAATTAGAGGGACTCGGAATCGTGGAACGGAGATTACAGGAGTCCTGGAGCTAGAAAGAAAGAAGTAAAGAGATTAGAAAGAGATCGAAGTACTGCAAGGCAGACTTCGCGTTGACAGCTGAGAAGGAGAGAGATGCTCCAAAATTTAGTATAGGAAAAGCACACAAGCTGCAACAGGATAGAAAGTGTGGCCGGGTGTACCCTCTGGCCCGACGCAGAATCTCCAGCTCGAATGTCGTAGCCCAGGGAGGCCGGGGAAAGTGAGCTTCACTAACCCTCCAAAAACGGCCCACCGGCCCCCCGCAGAACCGCACCTGTGAGGATAGAAAAGAAAAGACTGCAGCCACTGCACAACATAGACTTAAGTGGGAAAAACAAACAAGACAAAGAGGTTAGTACTCCCTTTTTTTAGGAGGAAACCTTTGGTGGACCAGGCGGAGAGGGCACCCCCCCACTCGGGCCAAGCTAGCTACAGACTGGTGGGCAGTTACGATGACTGCTGGAGTGGTTCTGATGTAGAGATCATGATCATGATCATGAGACAGCTGATGATGTCCAGCGACCGAGAACTTTGATGGTGTGTTGGCTTGAGCCCGGCTCTTGCTGAGGATGTTGCTGCTCTGATTCTAAGAGAATGGGGTGTGTAGAACTGGGAGGGCAGGCCTGCCTTGGTGACGACGGAGGAGAGACGAGAGGCAAACCAATGCCTAGTGATAATGTTTCTGGATAGGTCAGAGTACATGGATAGACCAGAGAAGAGGTGGTCAGAATATGAAGGTTTCCTGGTTGACAGGAGCTTCTGCAGACATGTATAAGGGCAGAGAGGAAAGTTGATGTCTGAGAGCCGGATACAGTGCACGGAAGGAAGCTGTTTGGTTTTGAGGATCGGAAAAAAGGAGGAGATGGTAGTCCTTAACAAGCAAGAGGTCGGTGGAACAGATTCCAGAGACTAGGAAGCTGGGAAGGGATGGTCTGATGAATTCTGCACCTCTCAAGAAGCTGTGGCTGAGTGATATAATGATGTGAGAACTCGTCATGTGGGACTAAGGCGATGGTGTTATTGGGTGAGGAAACTGAAAGAAGAGAGGCTAATCATTTGTGGGACACGGACCTGATGGATTTGCCACAAAAATTGCATACATGGATAGCAGCAGCTTTTAAAAAGACAGGTTCCAATATTAAAATTATTGCCTGGCGTCTGAGAATTTAATAGATGCTGATGGGGGTGCTAAGCCGTGAACAGGATTGACGGAAGAGATGTGATGGGTGGAGGGTGGAGAAGAAGGAGGCAGCAGGGTGCGAGAGCTGTAGGAAGCTGCTCTGGGGCACAGAGATGAAGAATAGGCTGTAGAAGCACAGATCCTTCAGGCGTGGGCTCGCAGCCCGCTGAAAATCTGATTGTATAAATCAATATCCAGAGTGGCCAAATGATGATGCTGTCAGCTTCCAGGATTGCAGCTGCTTTGGTGAAAAACTTTTATGGTAATCATAAAATATGGTACTCCCGTATCTAAACGGACAGCTCGTAAACATACAGAAGATACTGATCCAGCTCCTGGCGTCTGTGAGGGTAGGCTGTGCAGAGGACGTCCCAGTATGCTCCCAAAAAGCAATGACGAACTCTGAGGGTGAGATTTTTTAGAAGCCGTTGATCGCGAGACTTAAGGGTGATAAGAGAGGTCGCCGCAATCCACTACCTGATGGTCAAGGTACTCCGAAGCTGCAATGAGGATTGATACGAAGTTGATGTCCTTACCCTGCATGATTAGGAGGCAGAGATGAGAGGAAAGGTTTGCTACTATCATGTCTGCTTCAAATGGAAAAGGTGAACTCACATTCAGAGATTTGGGTTTCAGAACTCCAGTCTTTCTCCTAATAGTGGAACTCCTTAACTCATAATCAAGATAGATTTCCAGTTTCATACCACGTCTTTCACCATGAATTAATGCTGTAATACTCGAGAGGATGAGCGGACATATAAATAGATTGCTGAGCATGTCAAGTGCCCTGTATTTTCATTAGAGGGGGATTAGCGATAGCCTTGACTACGGAAATGCAGCCACGATCTGCGTATTGGAGGAAACCTGGAGTGTTGGAAGCTCTGGAGAAGTGCAGTTGAAGACTTGAACAGTAAACTAAGGCAACTTTTGCATGCTGCAGAAGTGAGCAGATATGAAGAGAGAAGCAGAGATCTGCTGTAGTGAGGTGCGAATAACAGTAGAGGGCGGGATCTGCTGAACAGAGTGGAGATCTGAGGAAGAAAACGATGGAGTGCTGTCAGTAGTGTGCAGAGGCCTGCGGTAGAAAGCAGAGATCTGGTGAAGCAGTAATCTGCAATAGTGAGCGGTGGACCGCCATCGGTAGAGTGTGGTGGTCTGCTGCAGGGAGCAGGGAATCTGCTGAATGCGGCGGGTATTGGTCTTTGAGAGTTAAGGCAGTTTTAGATGGAGCCAGAGATGGGGCTGACTTTGGGCAGAGATGAAGAATGCAGAGATCTGAGGCCGCTGCAGAACCTGAGGGAATGAAGAATACATTGCTCTGAGGCTTCTGCAAACTGACTGATTTGGTCAGGAGCAGTCTATGAGTGTATTGTCTATTGGGGTGTAGGAGGACTCCGACTGAAATGTTGATAATCAAAGGACATGGTTCCGTATCTGACTGGCGGCTCGTGTTAATTAAATGATGTGATGATGAGTTTGAAAGTTGAATAAAGTGAAGAAACAGACTCTGTGAGAGGCTGCAGAAGGCCTCTGATGTCTGAAAAAAATCTCTCTATGGAGTATGGATAGGCTGGCTGCATATTTGTCTCCTGCTGCAGGCTTGTGCTCATCTGCTGCTGCAGGCTTGTCTGTAAGCTAATCCATGAGAAGGTTGGGGGGGGGGGGGGGTGGGGGGTGGGGGAAGGTTGAGAAGGTGGGGGGGGGGGGGGGGGGGGGGGGGGGGGGGGGGGGGGGGGGGGGGGGGGGGGGGGGGGGGGGGGGGGGGGGGGGGTGGGGGGGATGGGGGCGGGGGGGACGGGGCTGAGGGGGGTGTGGGGGGGGCTTTGAAAGCCTGCGCACTTGAAGCTGACGCAGGATGAGATTGAAAGCACTGGGCTGAAGCTGAAAAGCTGACACAGCTGCAGATGCGGTGGACTATGCAGCCGAGTGTGGCTGTGCAGCTGAGCGGGATGCGCCTTGGAAAAGGAAGGACGGGCTCTTGACGCTGCCGGTGTAGGAAAGACCGATTAGCTGATTGGGACTCCCATAGGAGGAGAAACACTGCTTTTATGTCAGTATGTGCTGGTATGGCTATTCCATGATCGAGTGATGATTTAAGTAACCTGTTGGTTGGCTGGTCTTTGACGAAGAGGCAGCTCAGAGATGGATTAGACGAAGAAAATCTTTTACCATGGCAGGGTTGAAGAATGGCGGCAGCTGCTGCTGGAACTGGAGCAGATGAGACGTCTGGAAACCATGAATGACCCGGGTTGTCTCCAGAAATCCAGTGGAGGAGAGGTACTGGGCAGAATAGCCATGCTTGCTTGAAGAAATAGTTGCTAGTGGGAGAAATAGTTGCTAGTGGGAAAGCAGTAGGAGGTAGTTCTCGCGCCCCGTTTTTTTTTTTTTTTTAATTTTGGCGAACCATGCTAAAGAGGGCGGAAGAGGAAACAGGAGACTTATTTAAAAGTGGAAGAGTGACTGACAGGGAGATTAGAGTTAGGGAAAGGATAGGCGTGACTCACCTGTGCCCCCCGAAACTCAACCTAAAGGTTTACATTTCTGTCAACAGTACTTCCTTACCTGAGTGACACCATGTTTCCGAGTTCTGTTGGCAAGCTGCGGAGTTTATTGGATGACAAGTTGAGGTAAACCAGGTGCCGCAGCTTAGCAATGTCTGGTGGAATGCGACTCAGGTTGTTGTCATTAATATGTAGTGCAGTTAAGTGTGTCAGAGTCCATAATGAAGTGCTCAAGCTTCTTACCCTACCTGAGAAGCAAAGAAAACAGTGCATAAGCATAATGACAGATGTTGGTGGTTAAATTCAAATCAGTGCCCATGCATTCAGATACAATTATTTTAGGTTAACAAAAAAAAAAAAAAACAATGCATCAGATTATACCAAAAAGGTTTACAGGAGGCAAGGGGTGTTTGATAAAGCTTTGTCATCTTTCTCAGTATGTTGAGTGTGAGAGACTGATACGATCACTGCATAAGGGTCCACATTTTGAATGAGGGCACAAAGCTAACTGCAGATACTTCCCGGGGGGAGAAATCCTTATTTTGAGAGTACACATAGATCTGTATGCAGAAGAATAACACCTGCTTCTAGTACTGCAAAAAGGGCCACAGTGTCTACAAGGTTTTTTAATTGTTCTGGAGAGATACATGTGCAACATTTACAGACTTCGGGGTAGATGTGGGTGGAAATCTGAAGCCAAGTCTTGCATGTACAATGATTGAGTATTTAAAAAAAAAAAAAAAAAAGGAAGATCTACAAAATATTTAAAATAGAACTTTTTTTTTTTAATAACTGCTGCAAATTCTGCACAGCGTAATGGCTATACCATGCTTCTTCGTGTCTTATACAATTTCTGCAAAATGTGTTCAATGGTGTTTTTGGGGGGGTCTTAGTACTTTACTGTATGGTTAAATAAATAATACATAACAACATGGGAATTTCAGAAATTCAAAGGGTTTCTCAAGAGTATTTCAAGATCATTTTAAAACTTATTAAGTTTCTCAAAAGACATATGTTCAGATTTTATAATATCAAGTATTGAAATCAGAAAGATTTTCAAAGTATCACCTTATAGTACATCCACTGGTCATTTACGTCTTAGCCAAAGTGCACATCTGCGTGTAAGATACTATAGGACTGTTTTGACAAAGCAATGTGCTACTCAAACTAAAAACAGAGTTACCATACAAGTCAATTAACAACGCCTCTAACAGTGCTTCATGATCATGCAGTTCCGCAGTGGTTTACTGACCAGAGATTTCTAATTCTGCCCAGTGTGACTTCTTTCTATTGGCAGCCTCCTCAGTTGACATGATGGTATATAATCTCCGAGGATCTGGGGGATCATATTTTTCCTTTGGCATCTCTGTTAGTCTAGAAAAGTGGACACAGGGCATAAAAGAAAAAACTCATCCTCACTAGCATGAAAGAACACTCCCGTAACATACAGCATCAAGCAATAATAATGACTCTGACAGCGCATACGTCTACAAAACCTGCAATTGCTCCTTCACATTTAAAAACTGAAACTAGTAATTAGAAACTGACAGACTTGGAAAGAGAAGTAATATAAGAAGATACAATGAACTCTTCAACCACAAAAGGAGATACAATACACACACCTGGAACAGCACTTTAAATCTTTATTCAAAAGTTACACCTTTTCACTTGACACTGACTTTTTTTTTTTTTAACACACACTTCACAACATTTCCCACAGCACTTAATCTGTAAGTAATATCTCACCTCATGTTGATAGTTCTATAGCAACAGCTGAAGTGTACACAATATCATATCACAGGCCTACATAACAAACATTTCATAACCTAACAACGCATAACATAATAATTCAACAAATGGCTCAGTTTTATCAGATAAAAACAAAAGCAACATCAGTTAAAAAAAAAAAAAAAAACGTATTTATTGCATAGCAAAGCAACAGACCGCAACATAACATTCCTCGTAGTGGCTGCGTTGTGTCAAAACATAACTTTACGACTCTTCTGCCAAATGACAGCTGCACACCTCTGCTTCGCTGTCGTTACAGTAACATTACACAGCACAATCTAACTTCTGTTTTTTGTACTTATTTAGTTTTCAAACATTACGATTAATGATTTGCGACTAGTTGAAAGTAAAATTAGTTAAGAGTGCAACTTGCATTTGAAAGCATACCGATGTCACGTACAGTACCAATTCGAAATATTACCTGTATTATGTAAACAGACTAAACAAATACATAGACATTGAATTATCAGTGTACAGGTGTACAAAAGTCAAATCAATTTAAACGAAAAAATATATTATAAAGAGGCGGTTTTCGTCATTAAAATTCCTGTTTACTTACAGTGGGCCTAAGTAACATAACAACTAACTGACACTATTTAATGTTTGAAGCCTTTAAAATAATGTACAGATTTGATCTTTTAGTGGAACTGTGTTGATTCGTTCTAAACCACATATTAAAAGTTTGCTCCATGTTATGCAAATGCAGTTCTTAGGTGAAGCCTGGGCCTTGATTGAGTACAGCCGTGCCTTGCAAGACTATCCAACAGCCTAGCGAAGACAGACAACAAAATAAATAAAACACACAAAGAACACTGCATAATGTAATTCTGCAAGTAACACAATGTGAAGGTTTTTTGTTTTTTTTTAATACCTGCATTCAGTGAATGGTTGAGATGAGTTGTTGGTGAAATTAAAGACATGTAGACAGAGTGCTCTGACGCTCCAGTCCTGTGTATTCCTAAGAGTCTGAAGAAGGAAGGAATAATTATGGCTGCTGCTCACGCACAGTCCTTAAAATAAATAAATCGATAGATATAAAATAAATGCTTGAAGAACTTGACATGTCAAAAAGCACTGCTTTAAAAAAAAAAAAAAAAAAAAAAAAAAAAAAAAAAAGCATTATTATAAAATGTACAGATTTTATTTGTATTTATTTATTAGAGATTTCTGTAATGTGTTACATTTTTCATATTGTATTTCATTACAACGACGAATTAAGATGTATGGTAATGCATTACACGAAATACCTGGGGTATAGTATGTTTATCATACCATCTGTTTTTGTAGCAAAAGGTGTGCACAGAGAAAAAAAAAAAAAAAAAAAAAAAACTTTTGTCCAAGTATTAGTCAAGCAGTGTTGTTTAAACCGTTTAGTTACCAGTATTCGTGTCCTTTTTATGAATCATATACATTTGCTGATCCATTCAGTTGTATTATCAGTGCCACTATGAAAGCATTGTGCCAGTAAATAAAAAAAAACAAAAAAAACATGGAAAGTAAATAAATAAATAAACTGCTGAAGCAACAGGTTGAATGGGACCCGTTAAAGAAGTCTTAACCAATTGGTAGAAACTAGTTGATTGAAAGCTGCCTAGCCTTAAAACTCTGTAGAACACATATGGGATCACTTTCACATGCAACTCTAATACACTCTGGGCTATGTGCATAAATGAAAGGCATTCTCTGGATATCTAGCAACAACTGCATACCAACGTGTGATACTTATCCCCATGTAGGGTTGTTCATTTCTACTTCTGTACAGCTGCCACAAAAACATCGCTTCAGAAACGTGTTTGCATTATTTTAGCACAGATCTGTAAAAGTAAAATTTGCTCAAATATGAGTTGCAACCACTATACAATTATAAGCCATACAAGAGCTATATGCCTCCCAGACAAACCTTCCTTCCATTATAATGGTGTAGTCAGACAGTTTCAGGCGGAGATGCACAAACCTGTTGTGAATTCAGATTATTATTATTATTATTATTATTATTATTATTATTATTATTATTATTATTATTATTATTATGTAAAGTGTTATGCGGTCCTATCCCAAACTCAACTCACCTAAGTTCCCCAGAAAAAGCCCACATATTTTAAGTAAATAGAAAAATCCATGAATTGGGCTGGACACTCAAAGCCATTAACTCCAAATCCTCAATTTAAACACCAGTTACTTAAAAATGAATAAAAATAGTTTTAAACTTTACATGCCCCCAGATTAAATAACTGAGTAGTTTATTTCTTGTTTGGATGCTATACAGTAAATGGTTTCGATAACCTATGCCATTCAGTTGTATAGCATTTCATTTGATAACATATGTTAGTGTCTAGTGACAATTATTCTTAATCCTAATTTCCCATACTCAGTTAAATGGACGTTGAACTTTACATTTATAAATCGTACACTACACCAAGCACCTGCAAACCGTGTATGGTTTCAAACACATTTTTATAGGAACCGAGGAGAATAACAACGTCTGTTCACTTACATTAACTCACCATCACAATCCAGTCAGTGAACACAGAAACTTTGGTAGGAATTAGCATTGAGGGTTTTTGGTTACTGCACGAACCACTTGAAATGATACATCACACATGTAAACATGGCATCTTGCACGAAAAATTTCCCCAGAGGTCAGTTCAAAATAGATGAAATAAACATATATCTTTGTGTTGTAATGTTTATTGGACATACAGACATAAGTAGACAGTACATATGCGTCTTAACAGAAGAGGGGCAGTGACATTTTCCAATTTTTAAACTATTGGCTATTGTCTGTCAGAGAAGCTTATGCATGTTTTCTTTTGTCAAGTAACTGTTAGTTCAAGTATATTATTAGACGGTTATCCGTGGTTATGAAATATTGTACATAACACAATGTACATCGTAACCTCACTTTTACTTGTGACTGACCTCAGACAAGTTTGTGCTGAAGCCACAACTGTACTTAAGGTTTAGAAAAAACAAAAACAAAAAACTGAATGTTCTACTTCAGCTCCATGCCTCAAAAAACTGAGCAACATTAACCAACGTGTAGTATTTTCATTTAACATGCATGCCTAGCTGTATAGCCTTCTTGAAATCCTATACTCAAATCAACTGTCAAGACCCACTTCTTCTCTCTTGCTTTTAATGCTTTCTAAGTCTGATATCTGTTATTAGCTGTTGTCCAAATTACTATTTCAGGCTTTTCACTCCATCTTATTCGTTTAATTCTGCTTGACACACGCATACATTACACACAGGGCATAGTATTTAGTGTACTAGGTCCACTATGAAAGGTGCTATATAAAATAAATATTGATTGATTGATTGAAATACTAACTGTATTGACCGGTTCTGAGAAAACCAATAGGGAAGGTATTTACTTAACCTGACCAAGTCCTTTGACGAACAACTTGTCTGACAAGTCTTATCAGGTGCCTGCAATCTGTTTAGCTCTTTCCACTGTAAATGTGATTTGAGTCTGTAAAAACTGTATTGGTTACTCAGTTGATGCAGGAAATGATAAAGGTGACAATGGAGGGGTTTAAAATGGGACTGGTTGTGGCTACCTGATCATTTAGTTACACTTCTTAATACGTGTATTCTAACATAGCGGTAGAGGTACAAGCAGTACCGTTTTCTGTTGTATCTCTGATTTTTTTTTTTCCCCTATAGTTTTAACTGGCTGTCACAAATCTTTGCTCATCAGTAACGGTTAGAGTTCCACAAATGTTTCTCAGATTGTACCTAAACAAGTTCCCGTCCGGCAGTTTGCTGCAGTAAAGTAAGTATTTTTTAATTTGATTTGGATAGCTCAAGATTTTTTAAGTAAACTGTTTAGTTGTACAGTAGAAAGTTACAAACGTTACGGCAGTACATTACCCTCCAACATGTATTGGGACCAGAGAATAAATTAAGACAGACTTGGGGTGTCCTTAAGGTTACAGCTTGGCAGGACAAGTTGTGGAATCTTAGTTGTGGACCTTGGATGAATATTTTAGTAAATAGAAAATATAGATGACATAAGGTTTTTTTTTTTAAATCTTTTTTTGTCTTTCACATCAGAGCTGTGAAAAAAGAACAGAAGGAACAAAAAGATGAAAAGCAGAAGGTGATAAAGGAGAGAAAGATAGATGACACCAATCGACATAAACCCTTTGGACTGACTGTATGGGAACCAATAGATGATGTGTACATAACACAGTTTTACCCAAAGCCTGTCTATGATGCAGAGACAGCAATTGATATGCTGAAGAAGTTCCAACAGTTAGAACATAAGAACATAAGAAAGTTTACAAATGAGAGGAGGCCATTCGGCCCATCTTGCTCGTTTGGTTGTTAGTAGCTTATTGATCCCAAAATCTCATCAAGCAGCTTCTTGAAGGATCCCAGGGTGTCAGCTTCAATAACATTACTGGGGAGTTGATTCCAGACCCTCACAATTCTCTGTGTAAAAAAGTGTCTCCTATTTTCTGTTCTGAATGCCACTTTTTCTAAACTCCATTTGTGACCCCTGGTCCTTGTTTCTTTTTTCAGGCTGAAAAAGTCCCTTGCGTCGACACTGTCAATACCTTTTAGAATTTTGAATGCTTGAATTAGGTCGCCACGTAGTCTTCTTTGTTCAAGACTGAACAGATTCAATTCTTTTAGCCTGTCTGCATATGACATGCCTTTTAAGCCCGGAATAATTCTGGTCGCTGTGTGCGGGACTTTGTCAAAAGCTTTCTGGAAATCTAAATAAACCATGTCATATGCTTTGCAATTATCCATTATGGATGTTGCATCCTCAAAAAAATCAAGCAAGTTAGTTAGGCACGATCTCCCTTTCCTAAAACCATGTTGACTGTCTCCCAGTACCCTGTTACCATATAGGTAATTTTCCATTTTGGATCTTATTATAGTTTCCATAAGTTTGCATATAATAGAAGTCAGGCTTACTGGTCTGTAGTTACCTGGTTCAGTTTTGTTTCCCTTTTTGTGGATCGGTATTACGTTTGCAATTTTCCAGTCTGTCGGTACCACCCCTGTGTCAAGAGACTGCTGCATGATCTTGGTTAGCGGTTTGTAAATTACTTCTTTCATTTCTTTGAGTACTACTGGGAGGATCTCATCCGGCCCAGGGGATTTGTTTATTTTAAGAGCTCCTAGTCCCTTTAACACTTCTGCCTCAGTTATGCTAAAGTTATTTAAAACTGGATAGGAACTGGATGACATGTGGGGCATGTTGTCAGTATCTTCCTTTGTAAAAACTTGTGAAAAGTAATCATTTAACATATTTGCTATTTTTTTTTCTTCATCTACGATTTTGCCATTTGTATCTCTTAAACATTTAATCTCCTCTTTGAATGTTCTCTTGCTGTTGTAATATTGGAAAAACATTTTGGAATTGGTTTTAGCTCCCTTAGCAATGTTTATTTCTATTTCTCTCTTGGCCTTTCTAACTTCCTTTTTGACTTGCGTTTGCAGTTCTGTGTACTCTTTCTGCGTACTTTCTTTTTGGTCCTTTTTTAATGCTCTGTAAAGTGCCTTTTTTCGCTGAATATTTTTTTTTTATTGATCTATTAAACCATTTTGGCAATTTAGTTTTACATTTAGATTTGTCTACTTTAGGGATATAATTGTTTTGTGCCTCTAGTACTACATTTTTGAAGAACAACCATCCTTCTTCTGTGGGTGTTTTCTCTATTTTACTCCAATCTACTTCTGTTAGTCTCTGTTTCATACCTTCATAGTTTGCTTTTCTAAAATTGTAAACCTTAGCTTTAGTCATTTCTTTTGTGGTTTTAAAAAACACTTCAAATGAGACCATGTTGTGGTCTGAGTTTGCCAGTGGTTCTCTGACCTCTGTTTTAGTTATTCTATCTTCGTTATTTGAAAAGACTAAATCAAGGCATGCCTCCCCTCTAGTGGGTGCCTTCACAAATTGTGTTAGGAAGCAGTCATTTGTCATTTCCACCATTTCTATTTCATCCTTTGCGCTACCCACCGGGTTTTCCCATTTTATTTGGGGGAAGTTGAAATCCCCCATTAGTATGGCTTCTCCTTTGCTACACACATTTCTAATGTCATTGTATAACAGATTATTGTGCTCACCGTCTGAATCTGGCGGTCTATAGCATGCTCCTATTATTATGCCTTTTGAATTTTTGTCCGTTATTCTGACCCATATTGATTCGGTTTTATTTTCTTTGTTCAGGTTTAACACCTGGGCTTCAAGACTGTTTCTTATGTATAGCGCTACCCCTCCTCCTCTTCTGTCCTGCCTGTCTTTCCTATACAGTGTATACCCACAAATATTAAATTCGTCCCCATCACTCTCAGACAACCACGTTTCTGTAACACCTATCACATCATAGTTACCTGTTAGTGCAGTAGCTTCAAGTTCTAGAATTTTGTTTCTGATACTTCTAGCATTTAGATAAATACATTTAATGGTTGTCTTACCTGAGTTGTTGTTCTTGTTTTGAGTTAGACTTTACCTACCCAAAGCAGCCTCTTTACATTGACTTGAAGCTTGATAAGAAGCTATGAAGCTGGAGAAAAAGGTTTGTGTTTTCAGAACTATCTACAGACCATGCTTTGACATAGGGGACCCAATTTTGATGAATGCTAAAAAAAACAACAACAAAAAAACCCCCAGAAGTCAGTGTGCAAACTCAAGAGCGTTTGCGTTGCATCCTGCCATATCTCCCATGTTGTGATTTATGAACAAGCGCAAAGGTTGAGTATTGGTGCGATTTAATGCTCGCCAATCCATGAAAAATGTGAGACAGAAATGCTTTGCAAATCAAGAGAAACTGACTTCCCTTTAATGTGGAATACTTACTGCCCATGCGTTTTCTGTGGTTTTTAAATAATAAAATACACATTCATTATTTCTATTATAGTAAACATCCCATCACAAGAGCTTCTATTGGGTGAGCGGTATCTTTACCATATGGAACATAGTTAATGTTATTGTTGCTGTGAAAAAAATAGACTTGTATACACAATTTTCTTTTTTATAAATAAAACTTTTCCAATAACATTTTTTCTTTCCAAAAACTGCATTGTTTTTCAGTAAAAACCTTGCCAAACTTTAGGTTCATAATTTCTTATTAACCTGTTTTTTAAATTTCTTTTTAAAAATTCATTTTTATTTATTTATTTATTTTAACAATTTCCATCTCTTACCTAAGGCCAACAAATTTTCTGGAAAGTATAGTATAATAAATACAGTCCAGAGAGTGTTACTCTTTGGAATTACCTGCTTGGAGTAGATAAATACATCATGCCTTTGAGCCTACACTGATTTGGTAGTTTTTATGGATGTGTTTTTGCTGTTTGAAAATATTGTGGTTATGACATTTTGTAGTAGTCAGCATTGGTAATCTAAGCCTATGTCTTAAAACAAACATCTTTATAGGGAACAGGTGGTCAAATCATTTTAAATATGTTATTGTGCAAGATTCTGTTGTGTGGCAATGGTGGTCATTTATGTACATACTGTATGTTATCTTCTCTCTACAGGGATTGAAATAAGACTCCTATTGCATAGTAGTTGCACCAAGTTTTATTATGAGCTTGATTATCCACTGTTTATATGTAACAATCTTGGGTGTTTCTTTTTAAACTCATAGTAAGGCCAGGAATGTATCAAACCACTCTGAAATGGGAGTCTTATTTCCATCCCTGTCTCTGGGTTTAAAATGAAGGGTACAACACTTTTCTGTGACTCAGTCCGTTTAGTTGCACCCTCCTGTAGTCGGCAAGTTTTTATTTAGAATCTGTAATTATCAATGGTATGTAACCAAACATTTAAATTGAATTACATCACATCTGCCCTGCAGGAAATTGTAAATCTTTAAAGTTGCTAAATGTGTTGCAGAAATTATGGAATTGAATAAAAACCATGTTCTAGTTTAGTGAAAAATAGGCCCACATTTTTACACTTTCTAACCTGGTGTGTTGCACATTCTAACACACAGTAACAATATTAAACATTGAACATATTCTTCTTTTCCTTAGAAAAAGGTTGACCAATTTGTCAGTACAGTTCACTTTCCACATTCTTTCAAGACAGACGTGAATAAAGTTGTATTATTTACAGAGGTAAGTTGAATGTAAATTAGAAGACAAAAGTGCTTCATGGCATTTAATTACTGTTTGATGTTAGCTTGAATTCTTTTATACTTACTGTTCTAAATCATCATCTGTCCACTTCCATATTATTTGGCAAGATTACTCGATTAATACTTACTTTACAGCATATCTTTATATTATTTCCCAAAAAACTGATCCCTGTTGAAACAAGTGCTTCATGAAATATACAGTGTAAGATCAGCCATAAGTTATGCTGTGCACAGTCTGGGATCCACAGTTTAGTGAGTTTTCCAAGACTCCTGGTAGGGACATACACAGAAGTAAGGATTTTATTTAATAAAAGTAAAAGAAAATGTTAAACCGGGCACCCCACTCCATTCCAGTAAGAGAAATAAAGCAACACATGTCCTTGTTTTCAATGTCTTTTGTTGAACACATGCCAGTGTTAGCACTGCTGTAACTGTTTAAATATTGACATTGCCACTGTACTCAAGGCTTTGGGGAATAACCTCTACAGCTTAAGGAACTGAACAGTTCTTATTGGATCAGTTTATCCATTAACCTTTAAAGTAACAATGTCTGACAGAGCGACTTGCCTTTTGTGCTTATCAGCAAGCAAGTGACTAGAACAGGAACAGATATAGAGGTGCTTTTACGCTCTTTTGTGTTTATTTTTTGTCCTACAAAAATCGGTGTGCAAGAGACATGCAGTTTATCTCTGCTCTGACACAAATAGACACAAACTATTTACATACAAACTTTTGTGTTTAATACACAACAAATACAGAACTAAATATTGCAATGACCACTTTACTAGAGGCTTGGGGTAGTAACGTCTGCAGCTTAAGGAACTGGGCAGTTCTTACTGGATCAAATATTGTTACTATGACAAACTGTTTGTTGACCCATGTAAATGAACATTAACACTTTAGGCATCCAAAAATTGTGTTCTGTCATTCTTCTTTTAATAAATAATTGGTACGTAATGTCTTTCTAACTAGAATGTAGAAGATGCTAATGTAGCCAAAGACAATGTAGCTGCTTTCGTAGGTGGAGCTGAACTTGTGCAAAAGGTATGTGTGCTCTAAAGCAATTAAACTGTATGGTGTAGCATTCGAAGCACTTACATGTATACATGCTGGATGATTTTTAAAACTGTGATTATACTGTAGTATGAAACTAAACAGAGACTTGTGGAAAACATGAATCCTTCAAAAGGAAATTATATCTGTTAACATTGTAGTCATTATTGTTATGCAATTTAAATCAATCAAGTTTTGTGTTTATACAAAATAAATATCTACAATATGAGAGAGGGCTTCTTTCCAGACTTTGAGATCCAGTTAGATCAGTGCTTCACAGTGACATGTTCCCCTAGCCCAGTTCTATTATTTTTATCTGCTTTCCAGATTTTGGATAACGACATCAAGCAGATTTTTATATGGCAGTGCCAGACATTCTCCCCAGAATGTCAACCCTAAAAAACAAGCTTAGAAAAAAAGTTCCTAAGAGCAAGAGAGGTGAGTGTGTTTGAACAATATGGTCCTGTATAGCATGGCAAGGTTGTAAATAGGACTCACATTGCATAGCAATTTGATGCATCCCTGGTTTTAATAAGACAGACCTGAGCTTGTCACCTACACACTGTGGCTAATCAGGCTCATAATAAAACCTGGACTGGGTGAAACTGCTATACAGTAGTAGTCTATTTCCATCCCTGCAGGGTGCTCTAGGGGTAACTGCCAAGGGCTGGGAATCCTTCACGATATTGAACTAGTAAAGAATTTTAAGGAATGCATCAACCCTATTTGTTGACATTTACAGTGTGGACATTTTTATTTGCACATTATTATGCAGTGCAAAAAACAAGCCTGCACTGTTTTGTGGATAAAAGTATTTCATCCTTGTTTTCCAGGTTCTGTTGGAACAAACATTCCTAAAATGCTTGAGCTGTTTAAGACTGGCCATGAATACCTGGTGGAGAGAGATTGCTATGTTCTGACAAAAATGACTACAGTAGGTTTAGAGTATGATTTCCTGAATGGGGTGGTGAGAGCTGCCGGTAACATATTGTAAAAGAACATGCAATTATAAATGCAGTTCTTTCTATCTGTAAAATTAACAGTGTACTATAGACAGTAAATAGTTGGTGTTTGAGGCTGTACAATTTTCAGTGACTAAAAACCTCCAATTTCTCTCAATATCGGAGTGACAATTGTCACCACTGGACTGACGGCTTTCAAAACAACATCAGGTGATGGTTTATCTGTTTGCCTAAGCCTTCTATTGAGTCAACTGAAGTGTGATTAATGCCAAGAGCCCTGTATCACCTGGTGCTTCTCACACTCAATCAGGTGCCTTTTGTGACTTTATGGGCAACCTGTTGTCTGTGATTTTAAAATGTGATCATCGTCTTTCACACCTCAGAAGTTTTCAAGAGCTTGTAACTGGACTGATTGTAAGTTTGGACTGATCAAATGGATGGCGAGCTTGTGTGCTTTGCTCTGTTTGGCTCTGTCATATGGCTCGTGGTCGCATTCTATCTTACTATTTGTGCATTACTTTTGTACTCCATCTGCTGTAAGACCAAAAACAAAGACCGTGATATGGAGAGGCAGGCCGTGTCTCCTGCAGAACTGCTGAACAGACAATGAGACCAAAAAGAAACAGAATGGTCTTTTCTATATTCACTAACTGCAGACATTGTGTTTCCACCTACAGTAGGCTGCTCTTTTTTGTTGCCTGAAGATAAATGCTAATGAGTGTTATAAATGTGAGTATAAGAGAAGTCCTTTATACATTATTTTTTTATTTTATTTCTTATTTTTTGTAAATATAACGATAACTTTTACAGGATGGGGAGCAATTGGTCTGCTGCAAAGTAGTATGATGCCTGCTTTTCTTGTTATGTACATTTGATTATGTTCACTTGTACTTTACATTTGTTAAAACATATACATTTAGATCAATCATTTAAGTAAGTCGGAAAATCTTTTTAGGGGGTGACGGAGCTCAATAAAAAAGACCCACTGGAGACAGTTGAAATCTGACTATTTTATTAAAGGAAACCAGCATTTCTCAATAAACTGTACAATTTACAGTGGATCGATATCTTGTTTATGAAAGATTATTATTGTGTTGGTATGAATGGTTTCTAAGTGAGATGCTAGAAAAGCGTTTTTTCACTTGATGTTATGTGATTCAGAAACAGCTAGATACTTTGCTGTACTTTGTGTGATTGACATTGCAGTAGTTTTTTAAAGAATCATAACATTTAAATATCAAAAAATGTAACCTCACAGGAATTGTCACTGCTGTGCCTGATTTACTGCTGAAAGGGGATTTTATCTTCGGCCCCAGTTACTTTTAAAAAGCGACAGGATGCTATTTAATGCTTCAATGCGTTGTGATAGATCAGTAAATGTAAAAGATGTTCATGACTGGTACCTAGTAATTATGGTACAAAAGACCTTGAACATTCCCCCCTGTGCATTATACAGTATAAAGGAAACAACATATGAAAGGCAGCATTGGAGAGCAGCAAGCAGCAGAGAGCTCACCACTGGGAACAGGAGAGGCACAAGCTGCAATCAAGTCAAGCAGCAGGGGACACAGCAGCCTTGAGTGAAACTAGGCACAGACAGAGAGCACACAGTATTTGATGCATAACTAGCAAATGTTACTGATTAGTCATATTGTGGCCTTTCCTTATAATTATGTACTGGTGTTGTAACCAGGAGATGTAGTTGTTGGGCAAGTTTAATCAGGTTGAATCTTCCCCATCATTACAATCCGTCGAACACTGCACACAAAGACACACTTTTATGGAAACAAAGTGAAAAGTGGAATAAAAATAAGATTAGTGTTTTTTATTTTACTATTATTATTTTTTGTTATGCTTGTCTCTGATTCAGGGTTGATAAAGTCTCACACTACTAGTCGGGGGGGGGGGGGGGGGGGGGGACATGACACTAGATACCCAATTGGAATGAGAGACTGAAGGGATATTGCATCTGTGTTTTTGCACATTGCAAACATCCCTTTGGCGTAATCAAAAAAAAAAAAAAAAGTTGAAATAAAAACATCAAAAGCCATGCCATTGTTTTTGTTTAACATTTCGTTACTGTTTAAACTAATGGTGCGTTATTAGTTTTGGTTTTAATTAAATGTTATATGGCCTATTCATTTCTTGCAGTTGGATATGCCTAAAGAACAGATCACTGACAACCTAGACACAATCATCAAGGATGTATGCTCACACAGGCCTTTGAACTTGAGTAAGATAACCTTATATTGCTATGATAAGAACAGTTAAGTTATACAACTGTTGTTTCCTCTCATAATGTGTAATTATTATATTAAAACATTTTACAAGATCATTTTAATATGTAATATCTTTATTTTATTTTCTGTAACTTGAAATCATTTCCATCTGGGTGTTCAGCATCGCTACCGATCTGATTGCATTACAGCCAGGCTCTGAGATCATTAAACAAAGCCAACAATATGAATATGTGTTACTAAATATACAGCTGTATCTATTATTTATTTATTTTAGACAAGTAAACATCCAGCAGATTATTTTGTTACCACAAGTTCCCAGTCCTTATTGAGAGAGCTTACAGTTTCACATGAACTGTTGACTGTATTCTGTTTAAGGTTATAAGGTGTTTTTTTTTTGTTGTTTTTTTTGTATGAAAGCATTACTTCTAGGAAAAGTAATTTGCTTGTTACTCCAAACTGTTATTGGCAGAACAACTATATACTGCTTACAGTATAATCCCCTAAGAAAATGCCTGGCATGGATTATTTCTGCTTTGTAATTCTAAAAGAGCTTTGAGAAACTAGAGTTTTATAGTAATTATAAAAGCAAAACATTAGGATGTTCATTGAAAAAATGTAGCAAGTTGATAATTATAAACCTAATGAAACAAAACGTACTGTAATTAATTGCCACAAATAGACCATTTGTTATCTAACCAAGCACTGAATTAGCCGTGCAGTTCCAATTCCCATGTAAACGTGTACTGAATTACTGTAGTGTGATTTTAGTCTCTTATATACAGTCACAGCCTGGTTTTCTTCTTTACAGAGTGTGCTGTGTGTCTAAATTCTGGTTCTTGTCATTTATTTTCCTCAAAAAGCTGGGTGCTAAGTCAGAACAATACATTGATAAAGGATACTGTGTTGTAATAGCTCTGATAGGTATGACAGTTTGCTTAAAAATGGGAACATTGTACCAGTGAAGTAACATTTAAGAGCACAATTTAAAACAAGAACACACTGCTAATGAAAACAATAAATCAAACTAAGGCTAAACAAGACAGCATATTGATGTGGGGCCTGTATTATAACCTGAATCATATCTATATTAATACAAGTTTACAACTTAAATTGATAATCATTCCCTGTATGTGTAAGGGGACAGTGTAGTTAATTCAGTCAATTAATTGTGGATTATGAACCTTTAACGCACCCTTCAGATTTACAGTTTCTTCTAATCTGTTAACAGGCCCATTTATTGAGAGAGCAATCATTTCGAGTACAAAAAGCGAAGCATTACATTTCAAGATTGAACAGTTTCTTCCAAAAATTGAAGAGGTGGACACGAAATAAGGACAGGGCTGAAATCATGCTTTTATTTATTTTTTTGTTACTATTATCTGTAAAAAATACTGTCATAACATAATAAAATGTATCAGTGTATCCATCTATGCTGTTTCTTTTGAATACTTTTAAAGGATGTTATAAAAAGGGAAGGGAAACAAACTATGATTGTGTAAGAGTGTCACCATGTGTTAAACATTTTAACATATATCATTTGTTGTATTGTGATTTATTAACACGTCATTTGATGGTCCTGATTATGTTACTATACTGCACTGTCACATTTAGGATCCTAATGCAAGTTGCATTTCAAAGGTCGCTCTTAATTTGTTCTCCTACATTACAAATTACTGTATGATTAAATAAAAATTGACTTTTGTGTATTTTACAGTATTGCAGTACAGATTAATACCACCATGGACTGCTCTGAGCATAGAAAGTGAAATTTACTGTAGATAGTAGTACCAGAAGACTTTTTCTGTTCAAATAGAGACAGTTGATATAACAGACAAACAACCTCTATAGTGACGAAGACAGTTCTTGTTTAAAATGTATTAAAATGTATGCACCAATATGACCCCCATCCCTGTTTTCCCATTGCTTTAATTGTTGCCAAGCAACAATTCATAATAACAGACAATGAAACAACCTCTGAATTAGAACTTCTGACAACCCTACAAAACAATGCTTTAAGTTTGTTTTATTATTTTGGTAAACACATTTTTATCGTGAGATTTCTAAGCATCTGTTTCTAAGAAACATAAATTAATTAATAATAAAATAAGGCAGTAATCAAAACAGTTTTTACAACATTTTCCCATTTGAATGTTAAGGCAGTATCACACTGCAAGGTGTACGAATATGGTTCAATATCTGCAACCACGGGGTATTTTTTAGCATGAGGCTTAGTCATATTTAAACACCCAGTAGTGTATTATTGCGCTTCTAAAAGGGCACCTCCACTCTACTCTACCTCTCCCAAGGTGAATTGGTTATCTGAGAATCAGCCAGAGTTCCACACTGCTGGTATGCTCACACATCTGCACCGGTTGGAACACTTGGCAGCCACTGAGATTGCTGCTTCTATTCTTGCCATTTTACAGCTGACAATTACCATTGTTTTTTAGAATCTAAATTATATTTGGATCACTAACACGACTGGTAAAATTATATTTAAATGATTAAATATGTGTACATTAAATCCTATCTTGGAGCAAAAACTAACTAACTAATATATATATATATATATATATATATATATATATATATATATATATATATATATATATATATATATATATATATATATAGCCAGCTGCCAAAGAGCCAGCTGCCTGAGCCAGTGCCTATAGAAAGTCTACACCCCCTTTCAAATTTTTCACCTTTTGTTGCCTTATAGCCTGGAATTAAAATGCATTAAAATAGTTTTTTTTTTTTCATTTATCTACACATCCTACCCCACAACTTCCAAGTGAAAAATATATTCTAGAAATTTGTAGAAAATGAATTAAAAATAAAAACTGAAATAGCTTGGTTGGATAAGTGTCCACCCCCCTTGTAATAGCAATCCTAGATTAGCTCAGGTATAACCAATTACCTTCAAAAAGTTGTAGTGATTCACATGATTTCAGGATAAATTCAGCAGTTCCTGTAAGTTCCTCTACTGGGTAGTGCATTTCAAAGCAAAGACTCAACCATGAGCACCAAGGTGCTTTCAAAAGAAGAAGACAAAGTTGTTGAAAGGCACAGATCAGGGGATGGATATAAAAAAAATATCAAAGGCCTTGAATATCCCTTGGAGCTCGGTCAAGACGATTATTAAGAAGCAGAAGGTGTATGGCACCACAAAGACCCTGCCTAGATCAGGCCATCCCTCCAAACTGGATGACCGAGCAAGAAGGAGACTGATCAAAGAGGCTGCAAAGAGGCCAATGGCAACTTTACAAGAGCTACAGGCTTTTACAGCCAAGACTGGTCAAAGTGTGCATGTGACAACAATATCCCAAGTATTCCACAAATCTGGCCTGTATGGTAGGGTGGCAAGAAGGAAGCCATTACTCAAGAAAGCCCATCTTGAATCCTGTTTGAAGTATGCAAAAAAACACTTAGGAGATTATGTAGCCAAGTGGCAAAATGTTTTGTGGTCTGATGAAACTAAAATGGAACTTTTTGGTCTAAATGCAAAGCATTATGTTTGGCACAAACCCAACACAGTGCATCACCCAAATAACACTACTGTGAAGCATGGTGGTGGCAGCATCATGATATGGGGATGTTTCTCATCGGCAGGGACTGGGGAATTTGTCAAAATAGAAGGGAAAATTAATAGAGCAAAGTACAGAGAAGTCCTTAAGGAAAACCTGCTGCCCTCTGCAAGAAAGCTGAAACTGGGACAGAAGTTCAACTTTCAGCATGACAGCGATCCAAAGCACACAGCCAAAGCTACACTGGGGTGGCTAAGAAACAAAAAGGTAAATGTCCTTGAGTGGCCCAGACAGAGCCCTGACCTAAATCCAAGCGAAAATATGTGGCATGACTTGAAGATTGCTATCCATCAACACTCCTCAAGGAACTTGAAAGAGCTTGAACAGTTTTGTAAAGAATAATGGTCAAATAATGCCAAATCTAGGTGTGCAAAGTTGGTAGAGACCTATCCTAACAGACTCACAGCTATAATTGCTGCCAAAGGTGCTTCCACCAAGTATTAACTCAGGGGGGTGGAGACTTATCCAAGTATGATCTTTCAGTTTTATATTTTTAGCATATAGTTTTTTTCAGGGACATGCCATGCAGAAATAGCTCCTAAATTCACCTTCAATGTGGAAGGTAACCTACCAGCATCAAGAAGTTCTTGCAGAAACTACAAGATAACTGGCATGGGGCAAGAAACTGGGTCATGACTTCTAGTCAGACACCAATTCTGGAAATACTTCCACTTATAGGCATACAGCGACCTACAGTCTTTTCTAGTGCTCTGCAGAGTAACTACAACTTCATCTGATAGCCCTAGGGATGTCCAGCGGTCCTGTTCAGGGGCCAGACCCATAATTGGAACCTCCCAGGTTCTGGATGCCAGAGAGTGCCTCTATTCTGACTGAGGAGATCCAGACAAAGCGGGACCTCCCAGGGCTGGCCTTGTATGAGCTGGCATAGGGTCGAGAACCAGAGTCTCCTGGGCCACCGAAGGGCCACTGGGAGAACTGTCACTTTCTCTAACCGGACCTTCTTCAAGAAGGCCGGGATCAACTGTACTGGTGGAAACATGTAAAGGAGTGTCCTGGGCCAGACGTGGGCTAGTAAGTTGATGCTGAGTGGAATACCACAGGGGGCAATGCGTCATCTCCGCTGAGGCAAAGAGCTCGACCTGCGCCTTCCCAAACTGTTCCCAAATGCGCTTCACCACCTGCTGGTGGAGTTGCCACTCTGATGGATGCGCACCCTGATGCCCAATTCACCAGATGCATCGCCCGTAGGGACAGCAGGTTCTGTTGCACTTGGGGTTTAAGTGGAACGCATTGAGCCTTGCTTGGAGCAGGCGCATATGTAATAGACCCAGCTCTACGGCTGATACAGCTGCAGCCATCAGACCCAACAGTTTTTGGAACCGCACCAAGGGGACCTTCTATCTTGTTGGAACAGAGAGAGAGCAGCCCTAAATAGCTGCTACTCTGTCGTCCGACAGGTATGGGTGCATCATACTGGAGTCCAGCTGGAGCCCCAAGTACTGCACCGGTATAAACTGACTCTTCACATCATTGATGGTGAGGCCCAGCCTCGCCAGATGCTGTGTCACAATCATCATGTGGGCCACTGCTCCCTCTCGAGACTGAGCGCAAATCAGTCAGTCGACAAGACAGTTGAGTACTCTGATCCCCTGCTATCTCAGGGGGCAAGGATAGACTTCAAGCACTTTGAAAAGGTACTTCCTGCGCTCTTGACGGATGGGAATGTGAAAATATGCGTCCCATAAGTTCATGGTAGTGAACCAGTCGCCTGGCTAGACTGAGTGGAGAATATGAAATTCCTTGTGCTCTGTGGAGGGGATCGGTTTCCCATTGCCGCCGTGGGCACTGGGACTGTAGTATATTCGCCTTAGGATGTGCATGGAACCATGGGGTGCTCGTCATAGTTGCCACTACTGAGTACGCCAAGCACTATGCACTAATTGGCCCACTTGCACCAGAGTGCTATGCTCACATAATGCACCAAACAGAGTGCGCACCAAACAACGGAGCGCTATGGGCACGAGGTGCACAGAGTTCCATGCGCACCAAGTGAACCTAGCGCCGTGTGCACCGAGTATCACTGGGGTTCTATTCAAACCTAATGCACTATGCATCGTGCACACTGAGCACCATGTGCACTGAGTGCACGAGTACACCAAGGCGATATGCACCGAGCACCGTGCGCACTAAGCACCGAGTGCACCGACTGCACTAATCATCGACTGCACCGAGCACTGTGTGCACCGAATGCACCGAGGCGCTATGCACCGAGCACTGTGCACATCAAGTGCACTAAGCACAGAGCACACCAATGTATTTTCAATTGTTACAACAATGTTGAAAATGTACAGTAACAGCTTGTCATTATAGGTCTTTAGACATACAGATGTCCTATTTCTTAACCTGTCTAGCTTATTGTGGCGGGGTGGCCCGTCCCTGTGTGTATTTTTGTGTTGTATGTTGTCTGTTATATGTATTATTGTAGTAATACACAGGGTGTGGGTTATGTAGCACAGGTGGTATAAAATGTATATTTGCATTTAGGCACAGGGATTGCACAATCACTTCACATGCAGAAGTGAAGAGAGAGAGAGAGAGAGAGAGAGAGAGAGAGAGAGAGAGAGAGAGAGAGAGAGAGAGAGGAATAAATAAATAAATAAATAATAACAATTGCAACGCATGCTGACTTAGCACCAGTGCCATACTTATTTTATTTAGTGTTTCGTTTCGTGTCTGTGTTGTCTGTCTGTTTTGGCCAAAGTGCCATTTTGTTTTGTGAAGTGTTTTGTTTTGTTCAGCCAGTTTATTTGTTCATTTATAAAAATGGGCCACCGATGCATTCATAATTCACTCACCACTCTGTGTGTTTCTTCATGGTCTGACGTCACCACACAAACCAACCTGTCACACTTATTTATGCTGAAAGAGATGTGAGTGTTTCAAGGGTTATTATGAAAACATAAATCACCTATAAATCACCTATCTTCTTTTCTTTTTTTCTTTTCTATTTTGTAGTTACAATGTTACTTGCTCTCAGCCAACAAAAATGGAAGTAAAGGTCACTGCCCCACGTCCTAAGTGCTTACATCGTAAATCATCAGATACTTTACTTCCTACTGGCAGATACAGACATAATGCAGCTTCCCTACTGAAAACATCCATGTCCTTGGGTAATATTTTTGTAAATATGTAAGTTACCATGTCTGAACACTAGGTGGTACCCACCATGCAGTTCCTTTAATGGAAACTCAAACATTGTTGCTTGACAGAGTTTCTTACAAGAGGTGTACAGTAAGTAACTGACAACCAAACAAGACACATTATATAAACTTTATAAACTTTGCCTGCAAAATGTCTGTGGCTGCTTGTGAAAATTGTATAACTGGTTGGCTGGTGCCTCAGATAAATAAATAAAAGATGCATGAAAGAAAAAGGGAAGTGTTTCAATATAACTGTAGGGCTCTTCATGGGTTTTATGATCCTAATGGAACCTCGCAGTTCTCAGTGGTTCTTTTTGATATGATTAATTATGTGTTTACTAAAATAGCTACCACAACTGTTAAAAGAATTTAGAAACATGATCTTTATGTGTCAAGCTTGTAGCATTCAGGCCAGCTGCTATAAACCGGTATAGGAGACCATTTTACAGTATTTCTAAGTTCAAAACCAATGTTTTATTTAAATTGTGAAGTAATTCTGGATTTGAATTTTCATTTTCTTTAAACAATTAATTTGGATTTGATACAAATTAAATTTTTTAAGACTTTTGAGATATGAATTCAATATATATATATAATATATATATATATATATATATATATATATATATATATATATATGCAATATCTTTATATAGAATCATGTTTGTCTAATTAATCATGTTTTTTACATATAAGTGCAATTTGCACCATTTTTTTTTGTAATGGAAATAAAACTATTAATATTACAATATTACAAGTATTACCAAATAGATTTGGCCAATGAACTTACCTTGAATTAAACTTTTCTAATTTTTTTTTTTTTTCTTTTAATAAATCCGTTGTTTTGTGTCTTAAAACTAGCTCTTATCTTAAGACCGATTTGAAAGTGCTATAACCTACTTAAAAAGATCGGAATTGCTTTATATTTTGGTTTTGGGCAAATATTTTCCAAAACATCAAGAGTATCACACAGCATAGAAAGCTTTTAAAGACTAAAGTGAGACAACTGCTAGCTTTCAGGAACATGTATAGTTCATGGCTTAGCTGTTAATGACAAGGAGTTTCCTGTGCCCCCTCTGTTAGCTACCTATGTGGCTTTTATTGGCACTCCTGCCAGTTAATTATTCAGTTCTTTATTTTAACATGTTACCTCATGTTATATATATTGACACACTGTGAAATCCAGCAATAATCCCAGGCTATTAGCTTTAACAACAATCTGTTACAATGAGGATCCTTCATCAATGATGTCACCTTTTTAGTTTTAAGTTTCTGTTTTCAAATATTTTAGCTACTATATTACAAACTATATACATTCTGGAATGTATAATGCATAATTTCTTAATAATAATAATAAAAAAAAAAACATGTAATAGTCTTTATAACATTATGTTGTAAGCTATTATACTGTCAGATGTTTTTTATACAGTGAAACAGAGCATTTAAAAGTACATTTTATTTGAAGTAAAGAAAATGCTTACTGTATGTATTGTGTCAGTATATTACAATGAGTATTTAAAACATGTTTGCACAATGTTTTAAATACTTTAATCCGAGTGCATTAGTTATTTAATTTATACAGTCTATCTATTCAGCTGGTAACAAGTTTAAATACAGTTTCTGACATGACGGCATGGGTGGATTTGTACTGTGTGTTAAGCAGCACAATTCAGCCGTTAATGCTTTAAATAGAACTTTTATTATATAGCATGACATTTAAAGGACTGATTTCCCAAATGTAAAATGAACCAGTCCTAGCTACATGCTGATTCGCTTGTCGGGAAGACATTTTCATTGGTATTTATTTTGTAAATGCATCATATATGGCTTCAAACACTACAGAAATGGCAGACCATAACAATTTTATTTTTCAGTTTCAATAATAATAATATTGTTGCTCATTCAGTATTTTGCACTATTACATCCTGCAAAATGTATTGTCTGAATAATTCATTTCTGGTTTGGAAACCTTATTGTGTGCTTTTTCCTTTTTGAAAAAGAAAAAAATTGGAAAAGAAAAAAAAAAGACTGAGATCTGGCTCCTTTTGTTTGTTCATAATAAGTATAGAATATGTCATTAAATAGTTTGCATTAAGTACAATTGTTATTAATAGAAACAAATAATGGGTTATCACTACTTGTATGTGACCTATAGCTGCTTATGAAAAGCTGCAAGAGCCAGGGCACGCTGGATTATAGACACGGCTGTTGAGGGAAAAATACATGGTGCAGAACAATACAACTTTTCAGCAGAAGATAGGCAAGATTTAACTGCTTGATTTGGCCACTATTTTTCCCTAGCTAGGTTTCCATAGTTGAAAAAGCATTAAAAACAGAGCAGAAGCATTTTCACTGGGACACATCTATTTAAACCAGGTTTACTATGGTACACCATGGGTTTTACAGGTTTTTTTCAACTATAATGTAACATACTATTTTTAATAGTAAGGTGTGGCAATTAGGTTATAACAACATTCGACAACCTATAACAGAGCAAAGCAGATACATTAACAGCACATATTAACAGGTGTTAATGGTGTGTACACTTAAAGCATCAGATTAGGTCAGACTCATAGCTTTAGTCTGCGAACACACATTCAACACTGACAAGCCTTGGAGCTGGCCAGCGCCTTTATACTTTTTGGAGCTAAAGCATTAAAGGCAAAAGCAAAGTTACAGCAGTGACTAGGGATCAGGTTGCTCCCACGTGACCCTATGGAATCTCAGCTCCGGCTCGATTAATCCATTTTCACACACTGCGATCTCTCTCCAGCATTCTGAATCATACACAAATCCAGCCGCAGTGTTTTATTAGATTTTTTTTTAAAGAAACATTTCTATTATTTGTACTGCTATACATAATACATTTGCATCGCGTTCTTCTCTTCTGCTATGTTTCTGGATTTGCAGTTGGAAACATTGCTTTGAGGCAAAAGTATATTGCAACAACCGGTATCTTGCAGTCCAGTCAGTCTGGACAAGACTTGCTGCTTGGATGAAGTGCAACTTTCCTAAAATAAATAAATAAATAAATAAATAAAAAGGTATTGAAAAGGTGCCTCTCTTCGTTTTGGATTGGTCAT
Source organism: Polyodon spathula (assembly GCF_017654505.1). Taxonomy (NCBI): domain Eukaryota; kingdom Metazoa; phylum Chordata; class Actinopteri; order Acipenseriformes; family Polyodontidae; genus Polyodon; species Polyodon spathula. The sequence continues at coordinate 32,192,307 of NC_054534.1, forward strand.
TTTTGTCGCGTTGAGTTCTGCAGGCGTTTCTATACACAGTGTTTGTAGTTTATTATTCTGCTAGAGTTACTTACCTAGTGCAACGTAATGGTATCGAGTGAACTGTAGGATACTTGGTGAAAACCTGCTTTAGATTTGCTTTTGTCATCAGATTCTCAACAGCTGGAGTCTCAGGCTTGTATGGATGTGAATTCGGAGGACTGCCCTGAACTAAACTAGACAACTTGCATTGCATGTAATAATACTGAATATTGCATATAAACACATACCGTACGGCAGATGCTACCTGGCACCCATGCATTTGCGAACAAGAAGACGGTTCAATTAAATTACAACGTTCAAAGAAACACCAGAGCCCACCGCACTTGTGCATTACAATTCTATACACGTGGGTTTCAACGTTTTCACACAGTAAGAACTGAATAATGTTTTCTGGAACTTGCAGTGTGCCTTGAAAAGGGATTTTCTTTTTATATATAAATTGCGCACTTTCAGCATGACCATGGACCCGAACTTCTGGATCTTCGTTGCTGTTCTGATTGGGCTGGTAACTCTACCTCTTGGAACACAAGGTTAGTATACAATGCACGATTGAAAGTGGCTTTTTAAAAGCAATGTTTATATTTATCATTTAAATTTGAGACAAATCATTAATTCTTGTGCAGAATTGGCTTTAATACGTTGCCGGTGATGATATTTAGTTACAGTGTTTGATTTGTTTTAGCCTACTGAAGTACGATGCAGTTAGTATTGGAAATACAGTAGAAAGCATTTTGTAATTATTTATTTTCGCTGCATTCTTCTCATTCGTTTTTTTAAGAGACAGCTAAATTAGTGAAGAGTAGCCCACTGTAAGTACAGTATGCAGAATTGACTGTGTTGAAGGCGATGGAGAAAGAATGTAGGGTATGAATTCGAGCAGTAAAGTCACATTAGGCTGTTGTTTATTTTTAATTACGGTGACATTACCAATAACAAATAGAGGGAATGCAAGACAAGTTTGTTAAGATCAACACACATAGATTATAACCAGAACAGATTGGTAGCGCTCGTGTAAACTAGGTACATTCTTAAAACACCAGTCATTTGTCATATCAAATAAACCTGCATTATTGATCATCTTAACACCGAATAACATAACTGCCCTCCTAATGTGCTACATTTTTATGTAAGTTTGCCAAGATCAATTTATGTTTCTATTTTGACAGGTATAACTCGAGTCTATTTTTGCACTTGAAAAAACATATTATGCTTTTCTGGTAAAATAGTAAATATGCAAAATTCAACTGGCGTTTCCCTTTTCACAATGTATCGTTTTGTCTACATTTATTTATTTATTTATTGTAATAGCAATGCATCTTTTTATACTGTTTATGCTGGGTAATGGGTATCCATTCTGAAAAACAGTCAATATGTGTTACAATTCCTTTTATGGAATACTGGCAATAGTCCAGAAGATCATCATAAATATAGAACTGTACTTTTTGGCACATCTAGAGTATTTTGAGTCGAAGATTATAACACAGATAGAGAGGTTTCTTTCCTGCTAAACATGTACCCTTTCCCCCCCATGATGGTGCATTGTTTTATTGCTTACAGTAGGTATATTCTTTTGGAAAAAGGTTCCTCAGTTACTGCAGTGTGTTAGGTTACATTAGTCAACTTCTACCATCACCATGCTGGCATTCCTTTAAGCAAAAGTGCATTAGACTGAAAAGGCTTGTTGAATCACAACCATCCATAGCCCCAACTGAATCTGTAGTTCATTCATGGCATTTTATTGGAATGCAGCCCCATGAAACAGCAAGCAGGCCAAGAAGGGTGATGATTTGGGAGTATGTACCAAGTAATCACCTGCTATCTCTTACATCACTGATAAAGCAAAACCTTAATTGATTCTTTCCTTTTATCGAATCCAGTGTCCCGGTATGTCTACATTAAACAAGCCCCATTAAAAAGCATCAAGAACCTCCTGAAAAAACATGGGCAATTATTTTACCAAGGTCTCTTTGATTAATAGTAAAGCTTTTGCTCATTTGCTTGCTGTGTCCTGAATTCAACTGGTACCCTGCCCTATTTGTAGTCATAATGGGTTCAACCCCAGCCTGTTTTTTTGCATTGCATCTATTTGGCACAGCTGTTTAAAGAGAGTGTTCTACTCTGAAACACAGAGGCTTGCTTCTCTCAGTGTCTTTGGGTTGTAAATTAGATGCCAAGGGGACTTTAGCCATGGGCCAGATCCTACATTGCCAATTTAAACAGGACAAACTGGTTGCAGTGCCAAGGGATGGCTATGCTCCCAATTTATAAATGCAAAATGTTGTTTTAACATCTCATTTGATGGACTTTAAAACCTTTGACATTTGTATATTAGCAGTTTATAACAGGATATACAGTGTTGTTTGTACCAATAGACCCTTCCTGCGGCTCCAGATGTTTCTTCGAGGCCTCCAGTTGAACTTCTTAACAGACCACACCCCACTTCTGATATCTTATAGGGCTGAATCAATGCTGGTATGAGACTGGAGGCCAAATCAGTTTTTTTTTCTAAGGCTATTCTGTGTATTTTGTGATCAACAGAATGATGTAGTTTAATTGCAAACATGCGTTTTGTTTTACAGAATACAGGTGATTACTCTCAAAGTGCATTTGAACAAAATGATACCGACACCCAACCTTAATACAACTGTAAAAGCATAGATTTCTTCACGGACCATTTGTTATTTATTATTGCATGCTTAATTCCACAAGCATATTTCAATCCACTATAATAACACAAAATCACAGGCCAACACAATTGGGATTGTTTTGAGTATCTACTGTAATGCAGTGGGTGAAAAACATAAATAATTGCTCTTGTCGCATAACCACAGTGTGTAATCCACGGAACAGGCTTTGTACCAATTTATTCTAGGTTTATTCCTACATAAATCATTTCCTTTGTCAGTTACCTGATTATATTATGCAACATATATATCACTTGCATGTCCCCTAATTTATTCCCTGTGGAAATCTCACTGATATTGGAAAATGGATTTAATAGTAATGGACATTTTTATTGAATCTTGTATTTCTCCCCTTTATAAGGTTAAAAAATATCCCAGTTGCAGGCTCATCTTGTTTTGAACGGGTTGTGATTTTCTGTTCTTGAAAACTGTCCTGGCTTCACTCTGTATTATTTACCCTGGGATATTTCGGACTGCTGCTTGTTTTAAACTTGCTGTGAATCAACAGTGAGCCATTAGGTTGGTACATACAGTAGGGTGTCTATTTCGGTGTGAACTAATGACCTTTGCATATAGAGTGTTTACATGTTTGGGGTCTGTTGATCATTTTTAGAATACAAACGGTTTTGTTTTTCTCCCCACAGGTGCGTGTCTCTATCAAGGCTCACTGTTTTCGGTATGTCTGATTTTTTTTACTGGCTCTTTGTCTGTCTGTCTTATGTTACAGATGTTGTAAATTAAAGATTGATTTGTACTTCACTGTAGTATTAACCTGCCAATAAAATGTTCCATTTGAATAGCTTCTAAGCTCACAGTCTTTGTCTCATCAATAATAATGTACCAGCACATCACCGGACTACTTCAGAGTGATGACACTGTGGCTTAATACATTAACAGTCAAGAGTATTAGATATAACAGTTGATTCAGGTCTGATGTGCTTCATAAATAATGCACTCTTGTTTAGGAAAAAACAGTGCTTGAGTGTGACACTTGGGGAAGCTCCTTTCTGCATGTAGAAAAGGTTATACACATCACACTGCTTAACAAGTGAAGTATTGGACAGCATGGATTTACATTTTGATTGGAAGCAAGAACACCTGAGCTTGTTTCGAAAGTTCTTATTCAGATTTGTCTGCAACTGGCTTACTTGAGTAGCAATATATGTGAAGCCTTACACTGTTGAATTAAATATTATATTTGTTCTGTAGGCCTCCTTAGTTGGAGCTATGGAGTTGTATACCTCTCCTTAGGGGTGCACCGATAAGATTTTCTTGGCCGATACCGATAGCCGATGGTTATCTACCCATATCGGCCAATACCGATTAGATACCGATAATAATAGATAGTGCAGGTCAGCTATTGTAAACTACTAGAACAAGACTTAGGCCTATATTTAAACTGTTTTGTAATTATAAATGTTACAAAATGAACAGATGTCGTTTACTTGAGGTATTTATGACAGAAATGATCAGGTATTGTTTACATGTTGCATTTACTTCAGAAAATGAATACAAAGACTAACGTAGTATTATATTGTGTGCTTGACAGCAATTTATATATTTGTTTTAGAACACAGGCTGGGTTTACATGTACGTGAAAATCGACTCTACAGCCATGACAATGTGTCATGCGAATACATTATGAAACAGCAAAACAACGTCCTTTGGTCAGCGAGATTTTAAGGGCAGGGTCGATTGCTTTCTCACAATAAAAATAGCTGTAAAAACCCATGTAAACTGGAGCAGGAATCGTGCTTGTGTCTCACGAGATTTTTCAGCAGAGCGACATTTCAGCAGAGCGAGGCAGGTACATTGTTTTGTGTTTGGTGTTTTGGTGTTTCCTTTGACTTTGTGATAAAGGAGAGGGAAAAAAGGCAGGTCGAACAGCCACCATGTTTTAACACATTCAGGAAGAGAACGTTGTCGACTTCAAAACAGATGATAGGGACCCATGAAAGACATTAACACCTGGAAGAATGGCCCTGATGCTGGAGGGCTCGAGAATAAGCGGTGGAAACAAAACTCCTTGCAGTGATTAACTCATTTAGGTCTCTACATTCAAATACCTTTGGTTAAACTCAGCATTCCAGATAAGGTTTTGGGCCGTTGAGTAATTTATTCTCCAATTTAGACACTTGTTGGTCACAGACAGACTACAAGCTGTCCCGTCATTTTTCTTGCTACCGTGCTTGGCATGAAGTACATTCACAACTGACCACGAAGACACCGGGAACCAACAGCACAGGTTGAATTTGATATCGTGCAATTGCTATGTGTATTCGTTACACATTCAATTAAAATATTACGCGTAAGTCATATTTTTTCAATGCGTAAAACACCCTTTACACTTTCTTTCAACAACAAATCCATCAAATGATCAGACTTGAATGAATTCTGTGTTTTGTACTCAAGGTGTTTTGAGGCAAAGATGTGGGTAGCTGAGTGGGTGGATGGGCTCATTTATTTGGATCTCTTTTACTAGTTGTTAGGAAGACACATAAAGTGTGCATGCTTGAGTTTTGTACCTTTATTAATATCAATAATTTAGGGATAAATGTAGACTGTACTTGTAAAGCCCCTTTCACACTGGCATTCTCTACCTGAAACCTACCAGGATCAGGACCCGGTGTCATGTGGGTCAGGTACGTGATCCACACTGCTTTTGATAAAGCAGGGTTGACCTGGATGACAGATGGCAAGTAAACAATATGCGTATCAACGCTCCTGAAGCAGCTTGTTACAGACGCTTCCATCTAAGCTTCTCTGGATTGAACCAAACTGGTTACAGCAAATGTTTCTTCATCCCTGCTGCAGTCGGGCTCATGGCATGTCTGAAGCAACAAAAATATGGCTAAACAGAATAAATAAAAACATTCCTTGCTGAAGTGAAACCTTCACGCAGGCCTGGCTGTTTGTTATTTCTTCTGCCATCATTCATTTTGTCTTGCTCAACCCGAGTCAAAGCGTGTCAACCCACATCCTGAGGTGGGTCACAGGTACATGTTTTCACACTACACAAGGTTGTGACCCAGCTAGTCAGGATCCGGGTCCGGACCTAGATAGACGTGCCAATGTGAAAGGGGTTTAAAGCGTTTGACAGTGTTTCTTCTCCAAACAGTGTTTTCCATTGACCTACTTGAGGTCTTAAATTGAGGTGAACCAAATGTGTTGAAGTCTAGCTAAGGAAGCTGGCGTACTTTGGTTTGACAGTGATGAGATAGAAGTCCTGTATTGTTTATCTTTCACAATACCCGTCTCTGAAAACACTACACTGAGGATAGTCCGGTATTGTAATTATATACCTTCATCAACACAATCACAGCACTAAATAAAGATTAGGCATTAGTGCTCCAGTGCTTGCGTTCCCAGCAGTGTTTTGCAAATAACCTTGCCTGTAAGACATGAATACTTGTGCATGTTTACATTTCTTTAAGCATAACAATTTACAGGATGGAATGTTCCATGGGCCATATTTTCTGTATCGAACACCTAATTTTACAAAACTAGAATCAACACTATTTTTGTTGTTTATTTCTTCTTATTTGTTTATATATATATATATATATATATATATATATATATATATATATATATATATATATATATATATATATATATATTTTTTTTTTTTCCTTTTTAGAAAAATTGTGCAGATAACAGTTAGGAGTAATTGGCTTTGTGAATTTCCCCAAGGTCTCTTAAGCACTCTCGAGTTGTGGATTTTCATTTCAGGAGTTAGTTGAAAACATGTGTACATGCTTTGAAAATAAGGCCTTTTGTTTTATTTAATCTTCTGCTGCTCCACCATGACTCTGAAAAGTGTAAAAGCTGGACCTCTTAATGACTGGTTACCAGCAGGAGGGAGACTCAGAGAGATCGGTGAAGCACACTTTTATTAAACAAAATAAAAAGGTTAAACAAACAAAACAACAATGCAAACAAAAAGTAACATGAACCCCAGCAACAGCCACCTTGGCGCTATAGCTGAGACAACAGCCTGTAACTCTCAGCACTTCTAAACTCCCACAACAAACAAAGGGTTTGGCATCCCTTTTATACTACGTGATTGAGACTTGGGAGGGATGGAATGTTTTTATGGTATACTATAATAATGGACTGTGGGATCTAAATTAGGAACTTATCTGGTGTTAGCAAGAGCCTGCTAGTTATTGATACTGAACTAGAAATAACCTCATGGGGCATGTCACAAACCTTGTTAGGTTTTGATCTAATAAGAAGATTCAAGAGTCATGGTAGCATGAGAAGATTATACTGTGTATTCTTCTGGAGCTTTTCTAACCAGGGGACCTGTGAATGTGTTATTCCTTTTCCTGCTTTTAAAAAAAAGAAAAAAAGAAAATGTACCAGATATGTACACCCCAAAGCTGTTGCTGAAGACAGTATTTTGGTAGCACAGTTAGCCAGTGCCCCCAGTATGTAACCTGACAAAAATAAATTAGAAGGCCTGCAAAATTATTCAGAAGTCAAGAAGCCATGTTTTGAGTGTTCAGGACAGGGATCAAAGAGAGAGGCAGAGCGTGAGGAATTGAGTGTGTAACCGGTGGTGATTTCTGATAGGGCAGAGGAGTAATGGAGAATATTTGTCCTCTCATTGCCTTTTGTTCAGGAGAAATTGTGTAGAGACAGTTATTGGCAGCCAAGGTTGGTTACTTTTGGCCAATATGTTGTTGTTTTAGAATAAAAGGTTGTACTAATAACAGGTACATTACCAGAACAAACATGTCTGGTAATGGTCTTTAGGGTGTGTGTGTATGCGTGTGTCTCTCTGTGTGTGTGTGTGTGTGTGTGTGTGTGTGTGTGTGTGTGTGTGTGTATGAATGTATGCATGCATGTACAGTAAATATAATCTATGAATGCACACTTAATCTACACAAGAGATGTTAGATTCTGTTTCATTTTTATAAATGTAGTTATACCTTAAACATTTAACTTATTCTGTAAATCTTGAGATCATGAGACCCTATGTGAGCCAGAGTGCTATTCTTTTAAACAACATGTAAGCTGTAATGTCTTGAGTACCGACTTGATAATGTACTTTTTGAGCATGAGGACATTTTCTTTTTGGCGTAATGACTGCTCTACTTGGAACCTGATTATTTGAGTCAATACCTGAGGTTTATACTTTTTATACATATTTTTGAAAACTGGTTAAACAAAATACTAAAGGTTAACATTTGGTTAACATTTAAACATTTAAACTCAGGAACAAATCATTTACATGAACTTGAGTAGTTTTTTTTTTCCATTGTTTAGTTGTTTTTTTTTCACTTTTAATTATAATCTTAACATTTTCAGAGAGTTGCTTTTCTCATTGGTGTCCCCGTGGAGTTTGTTTACTTGACCAAATAAAGGTTTCAGCTGCTTAAAGTCCAGAGAAAGTATGCAAGGCAAAATCTTTCTTGTGATAAAGTTATCCCATACTTACCTACAGTGCCTGTTGCCTTCTGGACTGAATTGCTTGAAACTCAGGGGAATGGGCCTTGGCTGAGCCTTTAATGATAGTGTTTGTCAAGGTGGATTTTTTTTTTATTTTACTTTCCACTATCTTAAATACAGTTATAGAATCCAGGAATGTACAGCTGTGAATTATTACCTGATAACAGATTGTGGATTATCCATTAGAGTTTGTACAAGTGAGCTGACACTTTAAGAGTCAGCAAGTGCCAGATATAAACCAGTATCCATAAGAAGCTGCAGTTGTATTTCTTAATCAAAATATGTTTACGACTTCGTCATTTGATCTTTTATTTGGTAAATTAAGCCACTCAACAGAAAATTTAAATAAATAAATAAATAAATAAATATTTGTATTTAATACCATAAGGTATAACTGGTCATTCTGGCCTCTGGTACTCCCATTATTATCCCATTGTGTGAATGTCAGGAATAGTAGTAAATGGATCAAAGATTATAGTATACTTCCAGTGATTTAAGAAGAGTGCTATACTCCCTTTCTTTCAGTATAAGGGAGTATCTGACCCCTGAGACTGCAGTTTTTCAAAGGAACAGGAGCTGGCATTGCCTAGGTAACACCCTTTGCTTAATAAACACAGCAAAACATAAGCCAAAGCTGTCTTTTCTGTTTGTTTAGACAGATTCTATCTACAGTGAAACTAAAAGCTGTTTGAAGGTGAAGAGAAGTTGGTGGTTGCTTTACTTTTCTAATAGGACAATTGCTAATAGTTAATGGAACATAAACAAAGATAAATCATTTCTGGAAAATATGAAGAACATAAAACTTTGTAGGGTAAGTCCATTGTAATGTGAATTCCACTTGTCTGGCTGTTTGTACGCTGTATAACTTTTGTTCAAGTTGAATATTTTGATTGTGATAGATTCAGGTAATTGGTTTTCAAGTACAAGATTGTAACATGAGTGTGTACATTCTGTGTGTGCCAGCAATCAGGGATTAAATATGAGTGACATTCTGTGGTTGTTTTTTAATTCTAAGAAACTGATCAATGTATGTGTTTAGTTTCTGTCATTCGTTGAGTCTTCGGTTGATGTCCTAATTGTAAATATTGTAAATATATTCAAAGTGAATTGACTGCAAGTGAGATTGGGGTTTCCATTTCAACCATAGGTCGAGTATTGCATGGTGAAGGTCTCAATGGTCGCAGGCCAAGGAAAAAGTCACTCTTAGGAAAATCATCACAAGGACAATCATTTAAAGTTTGCTAAATGGCATTTTAATAATGGATATGAGTTCTGGTCAAAGGTTTTGTTGAGTGATGAAATAAAAATCAGTGTTCCATAGCATACCAAAGAAATTAGCCAATAATCTGAAGACCTCCACCACAAAACTTGGTTTAAAGCACATCTGTACATTCCAACACAACAAAGATCCAAAGCACACATCAAAATCTACTTCAGAATGATTAAAGAAGAGTAAAATCAACGTTCTGGAATGGCCTACTCAAAGTCCCGATCTAAATCCGATTGAGAATGAACTGGAACAATTTCGCAATGAAGAATGGTCAACAGTCACTGAAGAATCACGCCAAAAGCTCATTGACAAATATCCTAATCATTTAAAAGAGGTTATTATTGCTAAAGGTGCCTCAGCTAGCTATTAATTAATTTTCCTTGTCAGGATATGAATACTTTTGAATTAGCATTTTTGGAGTTTTGCTAAAAATTGCTGAAATAAATAACTGTAAACATTGTAATTTTTTTTCCCATCATCCACAAAAGTAAAACTTTTGCTGCAAAAGATTGTTCCTATAATTATTTATTTTTGAGAAATTTCTAGAAATTATAAATTTCCACTGGGGTATGTAAACTTTTGACTACGACTATATATATATATATATATATATATATATATATATATATATATTATTATATATATATATATATAAATATATATCTCAGTCAACGGATTTACCTAAGTCGTACGTAAAAATATATATATACTAGATATATATATATATATAGATATATATATATATATATATAATCATTATATTTATATATATATCAAAGGCAGAATAACACACGGTTGTTTATTCATTTACAACTAATGCAGTTTGTTGCATAACATACATTTCCACCTGATTTACCCTCGTCACTTATAAATGTTACATTCTAAGCAATACAATAATAATCAGGTATTAGTAACTTTCTTAACCCAGGTGTTTCTCGTCTTCTTCCACAAAGGACATATCTGGAAGGTAGCAGGGGAGCTTGGTAGAAAGCATGGTTCAGATGGCTGTCAGTTAGGGAATCAAACCTGATTATAGAAGCTTTTTTTTATTTGTGTGTGTGGGAACTGTGAAAGCACAAGCAGTTGAAATTCTCCTGCAGCATCAAATGATGTTAAGAGGTGATGATTTTCGAGAGTTCATTTGTAGAGTGAAGTGGCTCTTTAGATAATATCCTAAAATAATTATTTTGTCTTTCTTCTGTTATTTTGATTCATACTGCAAAGGCGCCTCCTCTGAGCTGTCCTGTTTGAATTCTCCATTCTGAGCTGCTCCTCATTAAAACATCAAAACACAAGCTTTCTTTGTCATTTAGTTCCCCCATTCAATTGCCATTACCCAAAGGGGTCAATTTTACTGGTGCCTTTAATTTGACAGGATCTTGGTTAATTGTCATATAAACTGTACATTTTTCAACAAGGATGCCAGTCTATCCATTAACAGGCTTTAAGAACACAACAATATTTAAAGGTTGCACCTTGACTATCGTATCAATAGCACTCCAACTTTACTAAGGACTGCTGCTTCCTAACACGAGTAGCAGCTTCTATCAATAATACTGCAGGAAGTGAACCTGCAACTAGATATTTGATCAATTATACAGTCTAACTCATTCAGGGAAAAATGGATTAGAACTGTTCACCTGGAAGCAACACCTGTGTGAAACTCCCAGGAACTTCTGGTTCTGTGTCTGGAATCTAAAAGCAAACCATAATTTCCTTAACCATGGCAATAAAACATGAACTTATGTGTAATAATAAAAAAAAACAAGCTGGCCTTAACTGCTTTACATTTGAGACCAGCTCTGTTATTATAGGCTTTACACTTTCATTATGGACGTGCAGGCACTTCAAAGCACTGCTTTTAAGACCTGTAAATTATACATGGGAATAGAATTTACAAGATTGGAAGGTTGCTTGTGTAGTTGCTATCTGTGCTTGTATTTAAACAAAAAAAACAACTACTATTTTTCTGTTTTATAATACCTCTTAAAATTATGTTCTAAAGTAGACTGCAGTACATGGCATCTGTAAAGTGTTTTGTTAGTTTAATGAATGGCTCTCAAATAAAAACATGTTAATGGTAAATCAAGTAAACATAAGTTATACAGTGTGTATTATGTGTGATATCATCTATATGTATGTATGTACAGCTATGGTCAAAGGTTTTGCATCACCCTATAGAATTTACTAACTTTGCCTCATAAAGTCAAATGAAACCTGCAGACTAATGTTATGTTAACATATTGAATTGCAACTATTTGTAGTTTTCCATATACTTTATGAAAAACTGATACAAATGTAAAAATTAGTGGTGATGCAAAATTTTTCACCATAACTGTACAATAAGTTCCTAATGTAGGTTACCTGGATAAAGAGAAAATGACATGCTTTAATACATTACTGTGACAGAGAGCGAATGAATCAGAGTCAACCATCTCCCTCCCGACCTGTGAGGGCACGGTATAACAGGAACAGTGTGCCCTGGACTGGATGGTTTGACAGCTCATTCCAGCATCAGTCGGAAGTCGACTAGAAGTCAGCGCCTTACTGTGGTAGGCGGATTGCTACCAAAGGGGGCATGACTGAAGGTATATCAGGGTGTGCGGCCGAGCGATCTGTTCCCTTGTTATGGTTATGGAAAGACCTATAAAGGACGAGCGAAACTGAAAGTAACCGTGAGTGTTTTGTATTAGTGTTTGTTATTAACAATTGTTAGATGGCTAAGCAAACTGGGAGCTGTCGCTGTTAAGCCAGCATCCAACCTGGATTACAAACACTGCACCAGTTACACTTAACTGTGTATTCAACAGCAGCACGGGAGCACTGCATCCAACCCGGACTACAAACACTGCACCAGTCACACTTAACTGTGAATTCAACAGCAGCACGGGAGCACTGCATCCAACCCGGACTACAAACACTGCACCAGTCACACTTAACTGTATTCACCACCAACACAGGAGCCTGTGCATTGCCTTTGTGTATTATTATTTCGGGACTGAAACCATGTATTGTTTGGCTGTGCAATTACACATTGTGCCAGCATTATTATTTAACATTGCCAAACTGTTAAAGAAACTGTTTGGACCGTGAACACTGTTTGTTGTGGTTGTCTGAGCACTGCATCACCTCTACACCTGCGCACTGGAAGCCACTTTGCCACAATTACCCTAATATAAGAATTTAAAATGACTGATAATGACTACGATTATGTTTGTGTTCCATTACGTCCTGGCTGACAATTCATTTTCAAACTCTTCTAATTGTTAGGGCTTTGGTTTTGCAAAAAGTACACATGTAATTTAAATAATAAATTGCTAAGCACTTTCTTGAGCATCCAGCCACCATGCTTCAAAAACACTTTAATTAATGGTAATCATGTAGGATGTGATGCAGCCTATTGCGTTTTAAAGATTCAGTTTAGTTTTTCCTTTGCCAAAATCACCTCAGAACAAAGACTGTGAAAGTGGCTCATAGTCTTACTGAACTCATTGTCAGATAAATTGCTCTATTTATAACTGATTTGTGTTTAGAGCTCAGTAAAGGGCAGATTATAAAAAAAAGAATGGCTCCTTTTCAAAGTGTAATGGGTTGCTTCTAGCATGCAGTCGTTTTGTGGAGGTTATCTTGGAACATTGTCAGCACACCACCTGCTCTATTGCTGCTGCATCTATTTGATATCTCAGGTGTGATTATAAAAATGGCCCCTGTGGAATGACATAGCAACCAGTGGGAAAGTCCAATCCAAAAGACTAAAAAAATGATATGATGTGAGTAATTCCCTCTTGAGTATGTAATAGATAACAGTTTGTTAGTTTGTAATTTTAAAATAGCTATGCATGTCTATGAAGTATGGGGGGATGTATAAATTGGACAGTGCAGTTGGTGGATATAGCTACAGTGTTTGCAGGAAGGCCTGAGAATTAATTTGCACAGGACAGTGGTGTAAAAGGTTGTCTTAAGTATCTCTCCAATCAGCTTTCTATTTTGAAATCATAGTCTATTTTATTTTAATAAATGCTGTTTTATCTGACTTTGTTGAGGAGAGTAACTGCATACAGCACTCCTCTAAGCTGTAACCATGTTGACTTTGTGTAACAGTATAAACCATGCTGTGGACCCCAGTACCATTTCAAGGGAGCACAGACATTCTCGGTTTATATAAAGGTTATAGTTTTTCTCAAACAAACAGAAATATTTAAAAGAGCTGGAACACTGGAAGGCAATGTGGAATGGCAGATAAAAAGGACATTTCAAACCCTGAATTTGATCTCTCAAGTGGTAGCATGGTAATTTTTTGACTTGGTACATTGGGCACTGTTTTCCACTGCACTATAATGACAAGGCATGTAAACGGTAGCCTTAAGCTGTCCACAAAACAAAAAACAACAAAAAAAAAGAACACCTAAAATTGTACACGTGTTCGTGTGTCTTATTATGCCATAATAATGTATGTCTGTTTAACCTGGGGATAGCAGATTGCTACAGAAAAACCTGTTGCAGATCACACTGTTTTTGCTATCCCTGTCTCTTTCATTATAATGCATGGTGTTGAGTGCTTGTGGCTGAACCACTGTAAGAAGAACTTCCTAACTATCCTCACCCTGGGCAGTTTTCCCTGGCTGAACAATTTATCAGTGTATCTTTTTTAATGTCTAGGGGCATAAAATGAGTCAAATACTTTTAGTTTTAATAAAACTGGTGCTTTTACTTCTTCATAATCTTGGATGTTTGTCATAAAAATGCTGTATAACTGCACATGTTTCATCAAGGATGTCATAATATCCGTTAATGTGCTTTGAGGAACACAGCAATATTTGGAGAGTGCACCTTGACTGTAATCTCAGAAGCAGTCACACTTTACTAAAGACTACTGTTTCCTAACAATTTGTCACAGGGGCGTGAAGGTACAGAGAATGTAAAGCTAGCTATCTTAGAATAATATCTGTTGTCAATCAGGTTCCTTATGTGGAACATGCATAAGTGTTGACAGCTTCATTTTTATTGCCTGCTGTCATTGTCTACGTACTGGACAAAGCAAACCATTAAGAGAATTCAGGGTCAGTTTATGGAGAGAATATTTGAGGGGCTTCATTAAATTGATGTAGTCTTTAATGGGACACTGTCACATTCTTCCCATTCATGCCACTGAATCCCACATTATGAAGCACAAACAATGGGTGTGTGGCTGTAGATTCCAATGTTTCAAATCCACTTGTCCGATTTTCAATTTGAACTAGCAGAGAAGTTTTAGTGACCGAAACTTCCCTATAGAAATCCTACAAAAAAAGAACTAGGAACAGATAACTGTATTCACTATATTCATATATATATATATATATAATTTTTTTTTTCACATGGCCTTAAAATTAAAATTATTAGCGTACTTAAATCTGGTATTCCTGAACAACACATTATCGTTTATATTTGGGGTCTTGTCTTTGAATTGAGATCACCTGAAAGGTTAAGTGTACAAATAACTTACATAAATTCCAAGACAAAGGACATGAAGCAACAGGTATCTGCCAAATACTTGTGATTTTTAGTGCTTGTTTATGGAAGAACAAATTGGGTAGTGTATTAAGAAAGTGTCATTCTTGGGGCAAAGCACTTCTCATAACTCACTATAGCCTTGGTTTTGTTTTGTATGTTTTCTTAGTAGCACAGTAGTTAACGGCTTTATCTATGTCCAAACATCTCATTAACAAACGAGTCTGAGGGGGACAGCAAACTGCTGTATTATATTTCTCAGTCTAGGAGCGTAAGGGGGTGGGGGGGTGGGGGGTTGTAAACTGTCTTACTTATGCCTAGAGATGCCTAGAATAGTGTCTTATAGGGATATCTTACAATTTACTGTAAGACTATCATCAAATGGGTATAAAATTACAGTCATGAAATGCAATTTCAATTGTACTGAAATAAGCAAGTCTAATATAAATATTAAGGGAAACGTAATATATAATGGCTATTAATGGTTATAAAAGGTTAATTGTTAATAGTATGTTGATGTATATTGCTGCATATTGTTTTTATCTTTGAACAGTGTATTATAGTAAAAAAAAAACATATGTGATCATTCACAGCCAGTAAGTCTCCTAGTTTATTGGTTTTCACAGTATCTTTAGAATGTTACTTTGTGTAAGACAGTTGGCACAATTCATATTGGGCTGAAAGATGAATGAACAACCTTGTGTCGGTTTACATAAACTACATATCTTCAACAATAAGAATTTTAAAATTAGTTATTACCAGAATTACTCTACAATGTGTTCTCTGAAGGCTATGAAAGAGGCCTTTGTGTTAGATGCCTTGCTGATATACAAAGAAAGTAAAAAAATACAAAATGTTCTATTTTTGCTTTCATTTCTGTCCTCCTGATCTTGCTTTCAAGCAAACCATCGTATCTTGTCTTCTGAGAGGTTCAAACCGACAACATATTCTTTGAGCTGGATTAAATGACAGGTGATTTTAAAAACTGTCCACTTAATGCATGACATCATCCACATTACTGTATATGAAGGCAAAGTTGACAGAACAGATACAGCATGTGTTTGTGTCTCCATTACAAAAAGTCATTTTGATGTGAAATGATCTAATGCAGAGGTTCTTCCTCATCTAATAGGTGGTGGCTGTGGTGCGTCAGAGTAAAGGGACATATTTCCAAAGGTTGGACACCTTAACATCAATAGTATCTCTTCTAACATAAGTTGCATTATGTAGCATAACCTGATGTTTGGTGGAAATGTCTATTTTTATCTGCTTTTCAGACGTGCCTTGCAGTAATTATCAAGATACACTCCAGGTTCAACAAAGAATAGGGTATTAAAGGAATATGAAGATTTTATGATATGATGGGAGCTTTGTACTGATCTACGACAACAGGTCTCCTGTGGCCAACATAAAAATCAGAATGCAAATTAGAGGAAAGAAAGGTAAAAAAAAAAAAAAAAAGGTTTAGTATTTTGTTCTGAGGGACAGAGTTCTGGAACAGGGCGACACAGAATTTGTTTTCATGTATACTGACACCACCTGCATATATTACTTGCAATAGACTGAAGAAAACTAGTAGTGCTTTTGAACAGTTGATTCAAGAGGAATTTACTTATAAACCCTGGTAATGGAGTGTTTTTTAAAAAAATATTTTAGAGCACGTTACTTGCTTAACACCTGACAAAGAAAAAACGACTTGTTTAACATTATCCAATATGTGTGCTCTTATCCACAAGTGACAGACACCTCAACTGCTTTTTAGTTCTGTATTTGTGTTCTACTTTGTGATGTAAAAAGTAAAGACCTGGACTGCTGCCTTGAACTCTTGCCAGCATGTTCCAATTCTCTGTTTCTTATGGTGAAGATTAGACCACTAGAATTCTGCCACCTGCAGCCTTGGACTGGAACTCAGGGCCACTTGGACAGAAACCATATGTCTACCAATGTCTACAGTGGCCCAAAAATATTTAAAAAGAAACTTAACATGAGTGATACCATTGCTGTTTACATTGTGGATTGTTTTATTATATTGTAGCCTAATACCGTTACTGTAATTGTTTTACACTATTCTCCAACAAGGGAAGTTTTTCGAAAATGCTAATTGCAGGAAAGTGTACTTTTCAGCATGCTTGTAATGCTATTAGCTGTAGATCTGTTCATGCCGTGTAAACATTGTGATAATCTTGGGTTCATTAGTGCATACACACAATACTGTGGGGTATATATTTAATCATGAATACGGGATTGAATTCATAAACTTTAATATGCGTGGGCTGTGCTCTACTTACAGAAGACACATGTACATATATTATAAATTCTCAGTGTTTGTATGCATGTACACGTATATTTAAAGATGGCTTTTATTATTTAAAGTGTGGTCATGTTATCAATACCAGAATGTGAATGTAGACATGACAAGAGCTGTAGGTAACCAGCATACTGTGTTTGTTGTATTTGCATTGGACTTTGTATAACTATAGGTAGAAGCAGCTTAGCCATTACAGAGAGGGGCTAGTACAGCCTGAGGATTTATAAATTCCATAAAATATGCATTGCTCTGTGCATTAGCGTTTTATAGCTACTGTAGACACAAGCTTTCTTACTTCCTCATCTGCTAAGATGTTAAGTAGTGCGGAGTTAATGTAGACGTTTAATAACCATGTTAATGTTTATCAGAAGAATTAAAGATAATGTACGCTACTCTATATTGAAAATGAAACCGACTTCTGTAATAAAGAAAACATATTCTGCTGCAAAGAAAAGCATTTTTTTCCTTTGCTTTGTAAGATACTGTAATTTGGTATGGTACAGAATTTAATTTTACTCCAGAGATCTCTCTCTCTTATAATGCCGTTCTACAATATTTAATACATTCTTCTTTTGATTCAGACAAGGAAACAACTTAAAGTAGTATTTTCATCTTTTTTACAGTCAGATTTGTCCCAACAGTTTCTCAAAATATCCATTAAAGAAATGCTGTACAAAACCTAATTATCCTGTATAAAAATTTGACTTTAAAATCTAATTAATTTTATTCTGTAGTATATTTCGTATACATGCATTTTAAAGTTTTACTGGTTACAATCTATAATGAAAATGTTTGGCTATTCCTTTCAAGTACCTGTGACATAAACCACTGTGAATGAAGGTTGAATAAAACATTTACCCTGAAGAGAACAATAACAAATATGTTTAATGTATCTCAGTGTTTCAATTGCCTGTGTTTCTCAGGGGAGAAATCAAAGCCAAGAATGTTTTATAGTGACACTGACATGTGGATCATTCTTGGGGATTTGTAGAGTCAGTTGGGCTGTATCTTATTGATTGGATTTTAACCAGAAGAATATTTGTTTGTTGAAGTCATTGCACCATTAATCCAATGTGGGAAATGCAGGGATTCTAATCTTTTTTATTATGAAATATTACAGAAGTATGGTAAAGCATAATTAAACTATGGTAAATGAAAACAGCAAAATTACTGTGCAAATTTACTGTGGTGAACTTACAAGGTAAGTGTGATCACAGTGGCCACCATGCTGAAGAGAAGGGGTTTCTTTCTTTCTTTCTTTCTTTCTTTCTTTCTTTCTTTCTTTCTTCTTCTGCTAAAGAGGGAACAGCAGCTAAATTGGGTGCCATATACAGAAGGATTTTTTTTTTTTTCTCAAGCCAAGACACATGGACTTTTCAGCAGGATTTGATGATCGAAATTGTCAAAGGCCACAGAGAGGTCAACGAACGTGGCACAGGGATGGATTAACTGTAGATGCTAAATCTTTAATTTCCATAGACTAATTTGATACATGGAGGTATTAACCATTTTGTCAACTTTTGAAAACAAATACCAAGGTTAGAGTCTTTTAACTCTTTTGTCTGTAAAAGTAGTGTCAATGGTACACTAGTGGAATTATGACCAGTGCAAACCAGTATTAAGTGTTAACTTAGACTCGAACTACTGTAGGGTGGAA
The DNA here is from genome assembly GCF_017654505.1 of Polyodon spathula. NCBI lineage: Eukaryota > Metazoa > Chordata > Actinopteri > Acipenseriformes > Polyodontidae > Polyodon > Polyodon spathula. The sequence goes on from NC_054534.1 coordinate 32,211,215, forward strand.
TCGAAAACGGAATGATTTAATTTGTATCTATGGGTTGTTGCTATACTGTATTTTTGTTGATGCACACTATTCGACTGTACAGGCTTATTCCAGGGCACAAGTGAAATCTTTTACCAGATGGTTTAGTTGCGTTCATTCTGCCATAATGTATTGAAATGCCTGAAATTTTCCACACTGCTTGAGATTTGCAAATCACTGAGAGTTGTTAAGCTAAAATGCATGGTTTGTTTTGAAATTGCTACCTTACTTGAACCTTTAGAAAGAAATGGCTTAAAAGGGTGATAAAGTTACTTTTATCCTACCGGATATCACTGTTAAGTGCAGACATCTATGTCCTAACCTTTCCATTGTGCTCTGTGTCTCGAAAACCAATGTTAGCTGATGCACTTCAGCACTTCTTCCTGCTAGCTGTCTTTCTGAAAGAAGGCAAACAGTGATTTGTCAGCCTTGGTAAATATTAGTTTTTGTAAATACAGTATAATCGTAACTCTCGAAAAACTACTCACTTCTAAATCTTTTGTAGTCATTTTTGTCATTACTTTAGTACAAATACATGTTAATTTGGATTCATATGTTGTTTTTTTCTGACTTTATGTGAACGAAGAGACACACATTTGCCCGTTTTCCCATTGGAAATAGTGATATTTTGAAATATCACTGTCCTGGTCACAAAAGCAAAGTTTGTGGGGAATAATAGCCATTTTCTATACTTTTGAGGCATAAGCAATTAGGAAATAACACTTACTACCCAGGAACAAAAATTGTGTTACATAGTGTAACCACAGCAGTGTACACTTACTGTACCTCTCATTACTGAACTTGAGAGCACATGTTTATTCAACTGTCTCAGAAATGCTGAATCCACAAACCCAAGTAATTAACACAAACACAGAATGGGAGGAGGATGGGGACCACAGTGCATTGCTGTACTGGGCAAAGGCTGCACCCTGCATTGTATTCATACACCACACCTGCAGTCCCATGCTCGCTGCCTTTCTCAGGATGAGAAGACACCTTAACCTGTGGAATCTAACTACACTACATGCAACAAGAGGTTAGAAAATCAGGGATGTCTTACTCGAGTCTTCGAGGGCCGCAAGGTCTTCTGGTTTTCATTCCAACTTGAGCTCTCAATTAACATAACTGATCTAATTATTTGTTCAACTGGACATATTTAATATTTTTCAAGACCTTTTACAGTTACAAAATGGTTTATAGGTACAGTACCTATAAAACATTTTGAGGCCTGGAGAGGAGTATTAAATGGGTCCAATTAATCAAATAATTTGACCAATTAAGAATTGCGCTTGGGTGGGTGGAAACCAGAAGACCATCCAGTTATTGAGTTTGACACCCCAGGGGTAGATTTAGTCTAGGCCAAGGTCTTCCAAAACCATTGAAAATATGTTTTACTGAAGATCTCATCCTTAGGCATGAGTCAATTAGCTACACCAATCATTTAGGAGAACAGACCCCGGTAACAGATACTTATTTGCTTATCATTTTATACCCCTCTCGGGAGCAAAGCAGACCACCCAAACTCATTTCACTTGTGACCAGAGCAGAGGTTAAAGGCAAGCGCATTGCTCCCCTTAGTAAACTGACTCTCATGGAGTCAGTAGAAACAAATTACCTAGCCACTGTCAAATATAAACCTGACAGCTTGTTATGTATGCCTGAAATGATGCTAAAAGAAGACTGGAATTTAGATGAAGAAAGTTTAAGTCATTGTAAACACATTCATTGACACTTTCAAGGTAAAATACCTGAGACAGGATTTAAGGTGAAAATATATATTTTTTAAACTAATGCTGTACACACTACAGTACATGTGACTGGGTATAAATATCTGGCTATTTGTATCACGTTTGCTGTTGCGTATCGGGCCAGTCAGATGATAGGGATAACCTCATTCATTAACTGAATAAACTCGGTACAGGTCAGACCTTTGCTAATCAATGTAAGGAATGCAATGTGCATTCATAGTCTTATCGATGAGTTCAATAGTTACTTTCAATATTCAGTTTCAATGCAGTTAAAACAGACTTTGCATTCTGTGATTGGCGCCAGTAACAGCTGTTTTTTGATGTCTTGAAAAACACGAACACAAACATAAACCACCCTGCCTGAGCTGGAGGTACTAAAAGGAGTATATCTGGGATTTCTAAATCTGGAAGTGTCCTGGATTAATTATGCTGTGACATCTGCTTTGAGCATAAAGAATATCTAAAATGTATACCTTGGAGGAGAGATTGTAGATCAAAAGCATCAATTAAATAAACCACATAAAACTATTCGACAATGTCTGGCATTGATTGGGAATATAATACTTTTTAAACGTTTGTGATTCAGTAGCTATTCTTATGGCAGTGTCATCATTTTTATTGAATCAAGGCCCCAGGCTACTAGACAGCTACTGCTGCAGCAGGGAGTGAGTTTATTGTAGGGTCTCTTAACCAAATTAGCTGTGCCAGTTAGTTCTTGTCTTGAGGTGCAGTTGTAATCTCCATTTAATTTGTGACCATCCAGTAATGTATAAAAGTTAAGCTGGTGTGGCTACACATGATTTACACAAAGGAACAAGAAGACAGGTACTCCCGCTTTAAAAATTCCTGTTGCAGAATAGTTGAACGCATTACTAGGGGTGTGCTGAAACTTGCATTTTCCGAGTAATTACTTTTCAGAAATGTGAAGTTCTTAAGTATTAATTAAATGGAATAAAACATGTAAATTGCCCAGTACAACACACTGTGGTCCCTCAGTTTCCCTTGCTTACACAATTATGGAGTATCAGTCAATAACAATCTGACAGCTTGATAAAACAAACTAAAACTCATTCATATTTTTTTCCACAGCGGTAGCTTGAGTTAGGTTTAACCGTGGCCCCATTTGTGTGACGAATCAGTTGATGTGCTAGTTTTGCAATATATTTTCATTGTTGGCTGATGGCCTCGGTACGATAGTACGGCAAAAAAAAAAGGTCCCCAGGTAAGAAGAAAATTGGCTCACTCTGAGAAAGACATTATCCAAAAGGTTTTTTTTATTTCTGCAGTTAAGACTCAACAAAGTAAATGCATGATAGATGGATCTGAGATTGGTGCACCTCTCAACCAATTATTAAATCCTGCAATGTATCTTCAAAACAAATACATTCTCAGTCCTCTCAGCATGTTTGTATGGAGACACTTGGTTGCTGAGACAGGGGGACCATTCCTCTGAAAAGATATCCCATCTCACTGTTTCTGCTGATTCCTGTTGCCTGGCGGGAGTGACAGATTTATGGCAATGAAGCTTGATTTGCTTTAACCCCGACAGTGAACCTGTAAACCTGTAATTGCATCCCTGAGTAGCCCTGGGGCTCACACTCAAACAGCATGAATGGAGCTGGAAACCCTTCTGCAAGAAGCAGACTTCCATATGATTACATGGTTTGATACTTGTAAGCTTTTGCATTCTTACATTCAATCTTATTGTACATAATTATTTAACAAACTAACATTCAACAGTATCTGATTACAACATCATACAGTGCATGAAAACCAGCATTCAGTTGTGTTCAAGGATTACAGATAATATTTGCCTTTTAATGCAGTGTTTTACTGGTTATTGTCAAGTTTGTAATTCCTGCAATATAGTAGTAATAAAACATAGCTAACTTGCTTACAGCTGTTGTGTTATTTGAGAGCAACTTCCTTCCATATATATATTTTGTAAGGGAAGCTTTTAAGTTAGATAGAGAAACAGTTCGGTTTTAGCATTTCACACTAACATTTGTGATTACTGTACAGCTGTATGAGTGACAGGCTGTTGCTTTTAGCACTTATTTTTCAAGTGAATAGTTTGGCCTCCCTTCACATGGCACAAAGCAGATGGAAAAGGACATGTTAAACCTGTCCTTTGTAATGAAGTGCAGCTCTGCGGTAAAAAAAAACGTGCACCAAAGGCTAACATTCAATATAGCTCATTGTCTGCTCTAGTGTTTACATTGTAATCTTAGCAGATATTTGAGAACATCAATGGGAAATCTCACATTGTGTGAAATTTCAGACAACGGGCTTGATCTCGTTGTCAGCCTCACTTAAAGCACTAGTTTGATTTTAGTTATCCAAGGAATCTGCTTACTTTAGATGGGAAAACAGGTCTATCAGAAGAGATAACATGGCGGCGTGTTCAACAACGTTTACCACCAAGGTGGAATTTCTGTGATGAGGCCAGATAAAATTGACCACTAGGGGAGTGCATCAGTAATTTACTTTGTAATATGCCTAGCTGCCTTGTTTCACTTCTGACTTACACAACACTATTTAAAACCATATGCAGTAATACTTATACAGTTTACCATCAAAATGGTCAAGTGTGACAGGATAGCCAGGAGGACAGAGACTCAGAGACAATAAACTGCAGTGAAAACGCTGCTGCGCTGTTTTAATCCACAAAAAGTAAATCAAAAAGTCAAACAAAACATGGCTCGCAGAACCAAAATAAAAGGTCAAACAAAAAAACTGTTCAGGCTGGGCAGAGCCTTCACTGAACACAGAAACACTCACCCCAAAACACCTCCATCAAACAAAGTAATTTCCCCCTTTTTTTATAGCATGTGGCTGGAGCCTAATTATCAATTATTCAATTAGTGCCAGCCACATTCTTACATGTATTTTGGCAGGGATAGGAAATTAACCCCATCCCTGCCAACCACCACCAAATCACCACAGCACAATATTTACAGACAGGGCCCTGCCCTGCCACACCAACCCATGAAATTAATTAGCAAATTATGTGATTTAATCTAAAAAAGAATAGGCTTTGGAATAGTGCTGTATGGTTAAACTCTCTGGATAATGAATGTACAGTCTTCGGTTAAGTTTGGGATGGATCTGTTCTAGGTAATGCATTCATAAAGAATGCATGAGCGGCAGTTAATGACTTTCACTGAATATGAAAACAGTGTTGTTGGATGTATTGGTGTTTTCCTAACTCCTGCATATTGTATTTATAAAAAAAAACTCTGTTGTCTTTCCATTTCCTGAGTCAGAACCACTACTCAAGATCAGTAAAGCTGCTTTCTCACTGAGCTTTTTAATAGGTTGTGCCCAGTAGAGTAAACAAACATTTTGTAAGAGGCACTTTTTCATATGTTGATATAAGAGCAGCTTATTTCAAAATCTCATGTGAGAGTCTAGGTGGACAATGTATTTCACAATACTGTATTCAACACTGCATAATAAAGGAAATAAAGTTAAATAATACTAAGTGAACTTCAATAAAGAAGAAAACAAAAGCTGTTGGTTACTGTACACACAGAGGCTGTCACTCATCACAGCTGCAGTATGTTAATCGTCTGTCATTTATCCCTATTTATGGAGCCTTTGATATGTTAAGTCTAAAGGCATACTGAGTATATAATTTCAGAGTTATCAAACATGTGAAACAGGTCTCTATTTTTAACAACTGCCATTGAAATACTTCTGCGTTCTGATTGAGCTGATCTGCTGTAAGTGGAATGAGCTGCCTTTTTAAGTCATACATTTTATATAGATGAAACATGTACTGCATACAGTACCATTTTTAATGACAGGATTAAATAATGCTTTCACTCAACTCAATATTATTCTCATCAGCAGCTGATTTGTGCTGTTGTTTGTTTTGTCAAAGATCTACGGGAGTTGTATGGTAGCTGGTTATTTCTGGCAGATTAATCTTCATATCCATGTATCCACACACTTTGTTAAAGAAAAACGAAGAAAAAAAGTACAGTGTAGAAATGTGATATTAGAGTCCTTTGGTAAGAGCAACAACATGAAATGGTATGGGTCTGCTAAGCACATTGGTAGGAATGAGACATAGCTTGGCTAATTTCCCTCCTTTAGCTGTACTGTTAAACAGCTACTGTAGTAAACTGGTGTTAGCTGCGTTTTTAGAACCGGCAGGGCATTGCAAAGGGATGAATTAAGCAGACCCTCAAATCAAATTATTTACTACCCTGTACATTTAGGCCATTAAGTCACACAGAGCTATTGGCAGGGTTTGGAATTATTATTTTTGCCAGTGACTTACTGGAGTCATATGAAAGGCTTACCTGAAATGCCTTGCAGTTATTGACCCTGAATACCGGTAATTCCATTTTGGGATGTTCAGTAAATTCCTGCTCCTTTGTCAGTGTTAAATATCATTACTGTCTCCAGGTGCTATGAAATGATGCAAGTTATGGACAGTTTCATTGAGCCAGTGTGCTGAGGTTTTGGTCCCTACAGTACCTATGCAGTGTTTTGACTGATCATTATTGCCATTGTTTTTAGGTGTTTTGCTCAAAAGAACTAATTTGCATGCATCCTGTATGATAGCTCAGCTCTAAGCTTTCTTCAGTCTTTTAAGTAACCCTTCTTGCTATTCACTTTCTAGGTATGATGTCTGAAAGTACCATGTGCTCCTCATCTGCTATGATATAAGGCCTAAGGAAATCCTGGTTTCCTTGTGTTTGTGCAATAGTGTGGTTCTGTCATATGGATTAGGTGAACCACTAAATGCCTTCCATGTAAAAGATCTTTCAATAAATAGTATTGTTTTTGAATGGGCATTAGCAGCAGCTTACAATAGCTGCCCAAAGTCAGTTAGAACTTTCCTGCCAAATTTACTGTCATGAGGGCCATACATGAATTGAAATGGCATAGTTGGAGTTATGCAGACAGGTTGTCAGGTTACTGGTACCTTCAACATATTACAGCCTTCTCGGCATGGTGGGACCAGACAGATGCACTCGGCCATACATTTCTCACAGTCAGGACACTTTAAAACAGCAGGCAGAGTTTTAAATATAACCGTACTCTTAAATCATGCGGATCAAGCATATGTAATCACTCAAGCTGATTTAGTTTGCATTGTGTGCCAGCATGCATCCAGTGTAGATATTGTAACTTGAGGATGACTGTATCGTTCACCTACAGGTTCCTGCCAGCAAGATGCCAGAGAAAATGCTTTATTACAACACAGGAATTATTTTCCCTGTAATAATTTAAACATTTGCTAGATGCTTGATGCTCAGGCCAACAATTATTATTTTATTTTTATTTCTTTTTTTTTGCAGTGAGAACGCAAAACCAGCTAAAAACTAAAAACTAAAAAGAAATGTCAGGCTGGAGGAAATTCTGAAACTTGTTCACCTTTATGATCCTATCCCAAGTAACCAAGATAGAGAGTCAGTAAAACACGTGTCAAACTACACATTACTGTACAATTGGGTAGTGCATGCAATAATACATTCTGCATACCGTACTTGTATCCGACAGGAAATATAATTGGACACAAATTGTTTCTGCTGTGCTGCAGTTTTTAATTGTGTTGCACACAAAGACTAGGCTTGCATAAATCTGACTGTAAAAGTGAAGGCACAAGGGAGCAATTCTCATACTAGTCCTCTTCCACACTTTCAAAAAGTATGTGAAACATGCTGCTCTATATCAGTCCTCATTAGTATATCATCTGAAAAGACACATTGAGAATTACGGAGGGTGCCATGGTCATTATGCCAAAAATGTACTCCTGGGGAGTGTACGTTTCATGGGAGTGATATATTAAGAACTGATGGTAAACTGTGACTTCCTGGCACTTTTCATGCTCTGCACATTGCCAGTTCAGAAGACCTAGAATCTGGTTTTGAAATTTTCCGATCTTGAAATTTCAGCTTACCTGCATGCTACCATATTACCAATGACAGAGGACCTGTATGTGAGCTGCTTACTTTCTGTGACAGATTTTATATGCCTTAGCAACTCCCACACAGCTCTTTTCAAAATGTCCACTCTAGTGCTCTTGGGTTTGAGATTTGTCCTCTAAATCACTGCAAGAATAATAAATAAAAACAGAACAAGTGCTCTGGTTTTTCTGTTCCGTACCACATCATGGATCATTATTGCTGTGTTACCTGTTTGACAATGTGGGCGATAATCCTGACACTATCAGTGCACTAGAGCCAACATTTTGAAAAGAGCTTTGATGTAGACTTTAAAGTTATAAGTATATAAAGTTGTCAGAATGTTAACCATGAAAAGAAAAATTGCAGGTACATTATTTAAACAGTTGTAGCAACACGTGAGGGTTTTTCTGAACATCGCTACTTACTCTTTAAGGTAACTTTCAAATGAAGAAAATCTACTGAGGCATAATCATTTACATTTAGATAGTTGGCTTTTGTAAAGCCATACTAAGAGCCAGAACAAGGACACTTGATATTTTACACAGTAGATGTAAATTACTTAGAAAATGAACTCAGATAGTGCTGGAAAGACCCCATTACCAGGGTAACGTCCGTAGTTTGGTAGTATTTTTATCTTGATAGCAGCTGCCACATATCATTTTGATCCTGTAGTACCAAATAAATCTAACTCGCATTGCTTAGCACTTGGCAAACCATTTGCAGTTGACATGTAATGCTGGTTAGCTAAAGATACTCTTTGGATTCAGATGGTATCTCCCAAGCTGTCCATTGCATTACAGTTTCATGATGGTTCATAAAGATATTTGTGCTATTTGGCACTTCAGTTGCTGAGTCTGATTTAGATTGATGACTGTCGTAACTTGTTCAGCTTTTAGACCTGATAAAGTCTGGGACAGTCTGGGTGAGACACATGATATGTCCTGATACTAAATTGGATTTATCAGTGTGATAATATTTCTTGATCTATTCACAGTACAGTTTGCTTGGTGTGATCAGTAGTTTGTGCCAATAGGTAAGAGTGATGAAATCTAAAATCACAGATGAGTTTTACCACACGACTCATTAATCACCCATAGAATGGCTGTTAGACTCTTGGTGAGAACAATGTGTTTGTAAATATCGTAACTATGCCATGGTTAAGTTTGCTGAGATGTATGTCATTTACAAGGAGTATATTTGGCAGTTTGTGATGGTTTCTGTAATGATAGTAATCCACAATTCATTTATTTGTAGAATAATACAGTATGGAATCCTGATTCTTGCCAAGAGTGCAGCTGTTTTAGTGATATTGTGATCTGCAAGACAACTCACTGCTACAATCCCCAGTGTGATGTCCAAAAGGTAATTTCTTTCAGAAGATAATAGAAAATTGGATTTAATATTTACATGGTTATGTGTATGTGGTTAAAACACCCCACAGCATCTTTCTATAGTGTGCACATATTTAAACTATTGTGTTTTATTCTCTTTGTAAAAATGTAAATTACTGTAGGGTCTTATACATTCCTCTAATCAAAGTTTTAGTTCTTAAAATGATACAATTTTGTTATGCTAGGGGGAACTCTTCAGAATACCACCAAATAAATGTTGTCCTGAGTGTGCCCCTCGAACCCAAGGCTTTTGTCAGCATGAGGAACAGATCTATGGGGTAAGTGCTGCACTGTTTGATCATTATGTTTTCAGTAGAATTAATAGACCACAAAAGTTATCAAAGCATACACTTATAATGGTTGCCTGTTTAGTTTTTTCCTCATGCAAAGCACGTTTGTGGTGTTATGTGCCAGTGTGCCGTACAGGCTGTTTAATATTTCTGTTGGCTTTCCTGAGGACTCATTCAGCTCACATTGGAAGAACACGCTTGCTGTTACGCACCACATTCACTTCAGGGAGTCAATGTAAACTTTAAAGAGAATTTACCCATACATGAAACAAAATACACATTAAAACCTGGTTCATATTTTTAAATGTCTGAAGCAAATGCTTCTGCATACGTAGTATAGTGTTCTACCTGTATATTATTCCTCATTTTTACAATAAAAAAAGTGTAAAACTCAAAACTTTTTGACAGTAAATCTCATATATTAGCATAGTTCCCCTAATACTGTATGAAAATGTACTGTAGGAGTAAACATGGACTAAATCGGGCTGCAGGTAACAATTTTTTTATGACGCTTATAATGAAAGATGTTGATAATACGTAGGAAATGAAAGAAGGTAATAGAAAACTTAAACAACAAACTCACACTTTTTAAAACACTCCCTGCTTAATGCTGTTATATTCCTTGCTGACTTTTCATCACAAGGGGCAGACCCTTGAAGGCATACAGAGGTTAATGGTTCTAAATGTTGTTGTTGTTTGCCTTGTCACAGGATGAGAGTGAGTGGATGAGCTCTCAGTGCACTGTGTGCTCCTGCACTAATGGGAAAGTTGAATGTGGTCTCAGGCGCTGCCCTCCCCTTTCTTGTGGGAGAGAAGAAATGCAGTATACGCCATTTGGAGAGTGCTGTCCTGTATGTGTGAGGACTGGAGGTAAGTCTTACTGTAACTCTAAAAAAATCAGGAGGATCCAAGGGAACAACTTAAATAACCTGAATTTGCATTATTAACTTTAAACTGTGTTTTCAGACATGCTGTACAACACTGGTTGGTTTATTATTTTAATTTTTTCATAGCATAAGAAAATGAAATATTTGAAATTAGTGTGTTCCTGTTGCTTTCTAATTAATTCTAAAGTTTTTTTTTTTTTAATTTTATTAACTTTCTTCATAGTGCCATGACCTTTTTGTTTAACAGTCTCCTTTTTTAGACCAGCTCTATTAAGCCCTGTAAGGGAGTAGAAGATGAACAGTCCTGAGAAACCATCTGGGTCAATCCCTGTTACTGTAACTCTTGTGGTGGAGTATGCTTATTGCTGATATATGGTAATAATTTACACAGCTGGTAATTTAAAATGAAGAAGACCAGCATAAGAGCAGGTTTTGATTTTCTGGGAACTGTCGAGCTTTCAAGATAGTCTGTTGCATAATTGAATCAACACCAAAAACACACATACACTCTCAAACACATAACTTAACCACAAGCAATATACATTACTGAGTCCCTTGTATAGCTCACTGCAAGGAATCACACTATTCATCCAGAAGCTAACAACTCAATTTTAAATTCTGAGGTAAAAAAAAATTAAAATTAAGTACACAGTGCCTTCGGCCTTCAGCTAATGCCTTCATCACTGTACAAATCCTGAGTTAAACCAAGACAACAAAATGTGTTTTGCACTTGTGTGTGCTGGAAGGTAGCAGAAACAGCAAGTAGACAGCTTTACATGTTAGAACAGCCTTGCTTATTTTTCTATAAGGACATTGTGTTATTTTTTCTAATTTGTGAATACTGTCATTTACCAGTTTTCTTCCTGTCTTCTTTTTGAAAGGGTGTTGTTGTCAAAATAAAATAATGATTTTTTTTTTTTTTTACCCATTTACTTCAACAACAGTGGACAATAACACTTTTTTTTTTTTTTTAACAGAGTTAAAAATGACTGTACCAGCATAGTTTCTTAGTAGTCTGTATCGTTGTACAGTCTTGAATCTTGAAACCTCTTACAAATGTATTAGGAGTGAGTTGATGAGGGAGATAGAGACTAGAAAGTGATTTATCTTTGGTGAAATGTCCCAAGAAGTGTTTCTAATCAGCAGCTTTTAGTTCAATTGCATGTGAAAGCTCAGGTTGGCTAGTGGAGGTAAATTATTGTTTTACACAATGCCATCTGTATTCAAATGAGGCTGCTTCACGCAATTGTAATGGATGAAAAGACAACTCACGGCCAGTTTTCTGTCTGTGAGAGCACGGTTAAGGTTCTAATTTTCATAAGATTAGTTTATTTGTAGATCAGTGGATGCCTTAGAGTATTGATGCTGTTAATGGCCCTATACTTCCCCACAGAGACATGCTCATTCGAAGGACAGGAGTATCAGGATGGGGAGGAGTGGAAACCCACACCATGTTCAAAGTGTATCTGTAATAATGGAGCCACTGAATGTTATGCTGCTGAGTGCCACCCTGTAGTGTGCAAGAAGGTCTGTACCCTATACTTTATTTCATTAGTGGCTTTGTATACTGCTATTAAATGTACTGTTTATACTGTACAGTTCCATGCTCATAATATTTAATATTCTGCCTGGTATCGTTTTATGTATGTTGTTTTTCTTTGCTATTTCTGATTACTATAATACTGTAGTAGCTATAAAACATGACAACTGAACAAAATGTGATATCAAACAGGTGTGAAAGAAACCATTGTGAACAGTTACACATTATCCCTTGGAAATGCAGAAACATTAGAGGGGCCCGTAAAATGTTTGAAAATGAAAATTTGTAAATCATTAAATACTACACAGAAGAAACCCCAGCAGAAAAATGAGCCGGCCACAGCTTTACCAGCCATGGCAATGCAGGGGATTAGGGGCACATATTACAGAGTATTGCAGAAACATTAAGCACACTGGTACTGACCTGGGTAAATCTGTGTCACAATCAGTACTTCAAACACTGCACAAAAGGTAGTTTATAGAAGGAGGGTGTTACAGTATTTGAGCATCATGCACAGTGTTTATGGATGTCATTTTAGATCAACTGCCAGCCTGTGAAACAAGCACTTAGTATGTTCACATGCTAAAAAAAAAATCAACCACAGAACAGAAGTTTGGAATCCCTTTTTTACCCAGAGTACTGTACATTTTCCCAGTGTGTTCCTTTGTACAAAACATTTGCATTGCCTCTGAATATCATTTACAGTTTATTTTGCTACTTTAACTCTTCCAGTTTGTTCTTTTGTGTCTCCCTATAGGATGAGAATTTGATTATCTATCCTGGAAAGTGTTGCCCACAGTGTGTGACAAACTCCTGCCTGGTATCTAAGAAAGAGTACAAGGTAACCTTGAGTGAACTGGACAACAACCATTTCTAGTCAGGAGCACAGCTGCTTTTCTCCCACTGCTGGCGCTCAGCTCGCTCTGATAAGAAATCCCAGCAGGCTTTGAAGGTGGATGAAAACTGAAATAAAGAGTTGTTAGAAGTGAAAATTAAAAATGGATCCTTTGGCTCGCTAACTTTCTTGGCATGCAACCTGATACCTGATAAAGCTAGACTTTTTCACACCAGCAATCTCTCAATCCCCTGAACAAAGAGAATCAGAGAGATAACCATTGGATCTTCTGTAGCATTCACACTAGTGTGGGATTTCAGTCCTTTGATACCTTTATCTGAGCCTGTCGAATTGTGATGAAGTTCAGTGTAATAAGAGGGCATATATGTATTTCTTGCTATCAGAAATCACAATTTAATTTATAATATAAACTGGGATGGAAATGAAACCCAACATGGTCAATGAAACATGCTTCCAGAAACGTGTTTCTTCAAAATTGGTCAAAAATGATTTGGGGAAAACAGTCTGATAATTGATATTGCATTGAGCGGCGTTGGCTGTTGTATACAGATTGCCTGTCAGCATAGAATAGTTTATCGGGTGAATATCTAAAACACTAGAAACATTTAAAACTATTTTATTCTGCCCTTTGGGGCAAGTGATGTGTCAGGAAAGGACGAGCCTTGATTGACTGATCTGCCTCTGCTCGTTCACCACATTTCTTATGTTCTCCTGAAGCATGGGGAACAGTGGAAGAAGAATGCTTGTACCACCTGTATCTGTGATGGGGGAGAGGCCCGTTGCCATACCCAGACCTGTCCGGCAAGCACCTGTGAGAGGGTAGGTTCACCTGCTTAGTTGTTTACACTCATAGGTACATTACTACTTGCAACAGTGATCGTGTATGTTGGGTTATTTAACCTGTGGTCTAAAACTAAACACTTATGTGATAATGTCATGTGGTAGTATTGATTGGTTCCCCTTTTCCTCTGTATGTTCTAGGGCCAGAACAAAGTGAAGAGAGCTGGCCAGTGCTGTGAAGAGTGTGTATCATCCAAAGGAAACTGCCTGTACGAGGGCACCATCTGGTACCATGGCGAGATGTGGAATGGCACCGGTTGTGAGTTCTGCATGTGTGAACGCAGCCAGGTCATATGCCAGAAAACAGAGTGTGCCAAAGTGGAGTGCATATGGGTAAGAGCAGTTGTGTCTCTAGTGAAACTGGTTTAGTGAAACTGTGTCAGAATAGATGTGTACATTTAATAGTCTATGACTGTCAGATATGGTCTGTTCTGTATTTTCTGTACTTTTTAGGCTGAAAATCTTATAGTTTGTATTTTTACTACCAAACAGAGCTTAATATTGGAAATCCAAATTGGTTTAGGCAGCTTGATGAGGATACAGTGGTATTAACTGAACCCTAGCAGTTCTATATATTAGCAAAGCATTCCAATGCCCTCTTGGGAATTTTGAGCAGTGTGGCTTTTTTTAATTGTGTTGATTGGAACTGTCAACAGTATCATTTTCTCATTCTTTCCATCCTGACTGCGGATCCCCTTGCACTCTCGTTGAATATCTCAAGTAACAGAACAAAGGAGAAATAGAAACCTACAGCAAACACGTCTGAAATCTCAGAAAACAACCCCTGTGAAGACATGTATATCTCTTCCTTAAAGCTACATTTGTGTGTAGCTCTTTCATTATGCACACAACAGGAGTTGTATTTCCAGGTTTTGTCTGAAATTGTTTTACTCACCCGTTGCAAAAGCTATTATTAAGCAACATTCAACCAACTAAATAAAACAAGGTGAAACATTGCCCACAACCAGGAGAGCAGAAAGGATAATTATATCAGTTTAAGTGAACAGTGTCAATGTTACATACATAGCCTGTGCTGTGATGTTGTCTTCATTTTTATAAAAATAAATAAATAATTGCACATAATGTATTTCCTTTGGCCTTCTCTAACATTTTTACTGTCGCAAGAACATCTGTGATAAATTGTATGCAGACTGAAAACTAAGTTTGTGTGCTAAAACTAACTTTACTGTAGGAAGTTCATGTAAAAAGAGTTTGTGAATTTTCTACAGGGTGAAGAGTTGATATATTTACCAGGAAAGTGCTGTCCAGAATGCCTCTCCATGAGCAGTTTCTGTGTTTACAAGGAACAGTCCAAAGAGGTGAATCATGAGGGTTAAAACAAGTGGTGACACGTGTGTACTACTGTGTGTGGCGTTGTTCTAGATATATGCATAAACATTAGACTTGCTTACAAATACTAAATCTGAAAGACAGATCCTACCGCATGGCAGGGCTTTTTATCTTTTTTTTTTTTCAAAAAAAGCATTTTATTTTTTAAGCAATGAATACTATAGATTTTTCAATTCCTCATTACTATACTTCTAAAACATTATCATTTGTTTTTCCTATAACCCTGTCACTGTAAATATCATTATGTAATGCAATTTGTTTTGACCTAGGGACCACAGTCTGACCTCAGAGGTGAAAAGCATCTTGCTGTAAGTATAGCTTTAAATGTTCTACCACTCTAGCTTAATCTTTTTCACACATTTAAACAAAACTGACTGCAAGACCCTTTTTCTCCCTGTTTTAGAATTTAGAGAAGTGGCGAGAGGGTGTGTGTCGAGAGTGTGAATGCAGGGATTCACAAGCGCTGTGTTTCCAACGCTCCTGTCCCTCCTGCCCTGTGGGCACCTTAGCTGTGGCAGTGGAGGGCAAGTGCTGCCCACAGTGCAGACCAGGTAACAAACATCGGACTTCTTTAAGATGTATTTAAACAGTCCTGTATACAATCAATACACTTGTGTATAGTCATTATTTTATTATTATGTTTTTGTTAGGGTGGGATTTGTTTTAGGATGAGGTTAAATCACTCCGCTATACTGTACTTTTGGTGAATGGAATTAAACTTATAAAACCTCTCCGTCCAGCTTGAATGTTACTGCTGTAACATTAAACAGATTTCAAGCAGACTTCTATTATCCAGTACAATTTGTAATTATCTAGCTGGTAATTTCTGCTGCCTCATATATTGTTCTTTATACACTTGAGAGCATTTTATTTGTTAATTGTAAACACTTCTTTAGCTGACTAATTAATAAGAATGGCTTTTAGAGGTTATTATGGGTAATAAAGTGTTATTGCTCTCTTCGTTGCATTAATCCTGTGCTGTGTTCACATTAATTCTGAAAAAGCATTTTGGGAGATCAGTAATGAAATGGTTGCCTGCTTTCGTTAAATCCAAACAGACCAGCAAGTCCAATGAGTCAGTAAAAGCTACATAACAGAAGTACCATAAAGGGTATTATTCCCAAATCATATTAGCCAAGTTGTACACAACTGGCCTGTTATAGAGATTTTTCATTCTCTCCAAAGCTGTCCTTTCTAGCCCACATTGATACACTTTATTTACCAGTTTGTGGTGTATAAGATATATTCTTGGCTTCAAATGAGTTTGGGTTCATAATAATGTTATTTTCTTGACAGCAGCAGAAACTAGAATGCAAATTTGAATCCACAGTTTATAGTTCCTGCTCGGCTGCATTCATTTCCTGCTTTGTTTGTATCCTCACAGCTGTGATAAGGATAATAATCTATTTTCTCTAAGCTACTACAAGCACAATTTGGCAACCCATCTGTATGAAATATTGTTAATGAAGTGTCCTTCAGTCTTACTGCCTCACTATTGAGGGCTTTGCCATACATTCTAAAAGACATGAATATAAAGGAACTCATCCAAACCAACTGAGCAGGATACATTTCAATTTTCACCCCCTGGAACAGCATTACAGATCCTGAAAACTCAATTACAGAATATTATGCATTTACTAACCTTACAATAAGAAACCCTCTTTAATGTCTACAGTATCTGATTCAGTTATCCCTACTCTGGTATGTTGCCATGTTACAGATATGACAAGGCACTTTTAGGGAGAAGGCTGTCCGGTACCAATTTTCACGGCTAAACTTGGCCACAGTGTTAAAATTCCATTCTTTTTTTTGTGTCCCAGTCCAGTGCCACTCAGACTGCTTAACCTGCTCCCATTCCCCTGATCACTGTGAAAGCTGCCGTGACAGTCGATTGCTTCTGCAGAATGGCCGCTGTGTGCAAGCTTGTGAACCTGGATTCCACGAGAATGGCAGAGTATGTAAAGGTATGCCAACCACAAAGTAATGAGTAGCCACGGCATGGAAAATAAGCTCCCAGCATGGTTACTTAGTCATTTCTTTCTTTCTGAACTGTTCATGACAGAACTGACACACTCACACTTACCCCTTACAACACACAAGACCTTGGCGATTGTAATCTCTTGCAATTAGCACATTTTAAAGGCTGCCACATTTTGACTTTAAATCACTGGCAAGGGCTGAATGCATTCCAAAGTTGAAATAGTATGTGAGAGATAAGGTTGTTAGCTTTGGATTTCACAGACCATAAGATTGCAGTTGAATTGTGTAAGTCAGTAAGAAATGAACATACTCTACATTTGTGGTGTTTCTTGTTTCCAGCAAAAATGGTTTCTTAAAAGATTACTCCAGGCTAGTTTTCTGAAATGGTTCTTAGGGTTGTGCAATGCACAGAGGCCTGGCATTAGTGGCATGCTTCCCCACCTCACATAAGAAAGTAGCATAGTAAAGAATGTTCTAAGCAACGTAAACCTCTTTCATATGGAATATTACAGATGGTATTTTTCTTGTTCCTCTGTAGCCTGTAAGGAGACTTGTGCTGCTTGTAAGAATGAATTTGAGTGCACCTTGTGCGGGAAGGGTCGACTGATGAAATATGGAAAGTGCGTGACAGCCTGTGGAGACGGATTCTACCAGAATCAGCGGCAGTGTACAGGTAATCACATTTATTACAAACAAACTATTTCATTTTTTGCAACTGTTTAAAATAATGAAGTTTATTCTTCTAACTGATAGATGCAATGGGTACATTTATTGAAGACTGAGAATGAGACAGATCTGTAATTAAGGAGTCAACAGTTTTATGGAAATATCCCTTTTCATATCTGGAATTGAAGTCCTGAAACTTAGAAACCTGTGGTGCAGCTTTGTGTTTGTACAAATGAGTGTGACAAGACCCAGCTTCAATCTTTCCTGGTTCAGAGGGAATGCAAATCATTTCCATCCACTGGCTTTTCAGAGGGTTTCTAAAATGGACCCAATTTAGGCAAGAATGACAGAGAATGTGGATTACCTCAAATCATTCATGGCTTTAAATGTTCAGTAATATAAACAATAGCAATGAGCACTCTGAACTGACCCTATTTTTCATGTGTCTGTTTTATTGGGTTAAGTTCAAAATGGATGTTCTGTTGGCTTCTTTATCAATAGACTAGGACATTTTAATGCATAAAGTGAATGTTGTGAGTGTTATGACATTTTAGAATTACTAAAAGGGTCATGGATGTTAAAGTAAGATAATAATAATAATATAGAATTGTGTATTTTGCTTCTTGGGTACTGCATTTGTATAAGATGGATTTATATCAGACTGAACTAAGCTGTGGTTCTGATAATTTCCTAAAAAAGCGAGTTTATATATATATATATATATATATATATATATATATATATATATATATATATATATAGTAGCATGTATCAGAATTGTTATTAAATGTACACAATTACTATTATACAGAAACAGCGTTTTTCTGAAAACTTCAACTTACGCAGCAAACATTAGCAATAAAAAAAAACACTATTAACGTGGAATCTTAATTCCACTCACTTAAAGTCATTTCTGCATTGTGCCTTATTAAGAGATGGCAATAAATAGCTCCTAAACAAGCCATTTAAAAATTGTGTATCAAGCCTGCAGCAATTAACAAAAGGATTTAAAGTTTAATTTCACACTTTAATGACCATAGTAATACAATTAATTTTAAAGCAGTTTACAGTCATTTAACCATATGGGCTACAGATTTGTGAAGATTTGTGAAGCTAGCTGTTTAATGTGAGCTTGCCTGGTATTGATTGTCAGGTATTACCAAGTGTAAGTATGGAGAAGTCCATCTGACTGTCAGTCCAGTGGTCCAAATGACAAACTATTTAAAAAGGAAATTGAGCTATAAGCTAGAAGTTGAATAAAATGTGCTGCCTCTCTGCCCACAGTGTGTGGCGTTTCATGATTTATGTGTCTGTACCATACTGCCAGTATCTAAGAAATAGAATTCTGTACCTGTAGAATTCCATACATAATAAAAGAACCCTGGTCAGAGTGCATTGCTGTCTAGTAGTTGATCGCTTCCTACAGAGGTTCCAAGACAATGGCCAATAATTAGATGTTAGAAATCTGTAAACAGTGCATTTGTAGTCAGAGATGTATGTACCTTGTTATTGTTTTACTTTCCTTCTATTTATTTGTTTTATGTTGTGTGGTGGTGGTTGGAATGGAGCTTCCTGGTTGGTAAATGAAAGTTCTGAAGTTTCTAATGATTAACTTGTCATAAGTAGTTCTCTGTTGGGGCTTATATTGGCTTTTCATTAGGCCTCTGTGTTGGGCCTTATATTGGATTTTCATTAGGCCGCTTAGTAAGCAAATAGCTCAAGACAGTAGACAGAGCTAACCTTGGCAAGTCTCTTTTGCAGTAGATAACCAGACTGAGGCACATGAAGTCTTGTAAGTTACCCCGGGGTTACAAAGTATGTCAGTTTTTAAAAAAGCCCTTCTGTTTCCTAATAATATGTATCTACACACTCAAATAAACACAAACTAAACTAAAAAAAAACAAACAAAAAAAAAAAACAAAGCTTTAAAAATAATTCCCACAGTTTAAACTTTAAAATGGCTGTCCCCTTTTCTTTTCTGCAGCTTGCCATGAGTCATGCGCTTCATGCAGAGGCCCTGCTGAAAGAGACTGCCTCTCCTGTGAAGATCCATCACACATGCTCAAGGCTGGGACCTGTGTGGTGAGCTGCGGACAGGGGTTTTACGTCAACAGTGGAAACTGCTATGGTAAATAAATACCAGAATAAGAATGTTATATATCCACTGTATTTTTTTTCATACTATATTATTGCGTATTGTAATATGATATTGCGTATTTCTGAATAGCACTTCAGAAATCAAAGGCTTTACTCTTGTTTTGGAAAACCATATTAAATTAATTAATTACTCAGTAGCAAAAACTATTCTGCAGCTCCCATTTAATATTGCATATTTGTTTTAGTTTAATTCAAGGGTAGTTTATTTATGAGCAGTTATGATAACTAATTCTGGAATATCTCCCATAGTACCAGAACCAGTTATTAAGTCACAAACCATAATGTACAGTTTGACAACAATACTGGGAATTCAATACATGTCTCATGAGGGACTACACTAATAACACTGAATTGATGTACAGCTAAATGCATACATATTAATATAAAATGTTGCTTTTCAATATAAACATACATTATTTGTGTTTATTACTCAAGCATGTGACCAGTCTTGCCAGACATGTAACCCAGACAACCCAAAGTGTCTGAGCTGCCCTTCTGGAAGAGTGCTGCATCATGGGAAGTGTGTCTCCCATTGCCCTGGTGGATTCTACAGAGACACTGCTGGCAGGTGCACATGTAAGTGGTGCTCAAAGGAACTCGATTATCTGGCATCATGATGAAGTGGTACGTGCACAAAGCATCATGCAGTTTCAAATATAGTTGTATTTAAGCACAAATAGTACAGCAACAGGTCACTTTGTCTCCATACAGTAATATTGTAACTGTAGGCACTGCAATAAAATAAACAGATTTTATCATAGCACAGAGTTCGACACTTTACACTACAGATAGTGATATTGTGGAGATGGTCGCACTTACTCACGCTTCTCAGAATTAAGTGATAACTACAGGGCAATGGTCACACTTACGCTTCTCAGAATGAAGTGATAACTACAGGCATATCAGGTGTGCAAGTAGAGATCTTTGGAATGGATAAAATGGCAAGTGCTTTGGTCTGTCCTTTTTTTTAAAGGTCCAGGACTTTATTTTATAAATCAGTCATTTTGTTCCGCAACAGACTCTGCTGTCGCTATGGACCCAGTTTTAACATGTGTTTATCCAAGCTGTGCCATGTACTACAGGATCCTAATAAAACTGAATGCGAGGGATCACACTTATGATATACATATGGGGATATGGGTGCCTGTCCATTTGTCTGTACATACATTCAGCACATTTTTACATTTATACTGAGAACAACTGAGAACTCATCTAATTGTTATTAATCTTGGTAAGGAATTTTTTATTACATATTTTTCAAGTATCAAAATCTCTGTAATTGAATTTAATTATAAATACATGATATATATATATATATATATATATTTATCCCAAATACAACGTAATCTTAATACTGTCTGTATGTGCAGTATATTGCAGTGCATGTCTTTGTTTCAGAGCTTGTGTCTGATTTCGTTTTTTCTGCTTCTCCTGAAGCCTGCCACAGCTCCTGTGCTGCTTGTGCAGGTCCCTCAGCCACTCAGTGCAGTCTCTGCCCCAGCTCTCTGGTGCTGCACCAAGGCCAGTGCATACCCAGCTGTGGGGAGGGGTTCTACCCTCAGCAAGGGGTCTGTAAAGGTAGGTATCACAGGCACAGTATTACATGAAGAATATCAATTTCTCTGTCTAAGTAATAATGCACTATATCCAGGACATATTGTGCATTCAACCACTTAAGAAGTGCAGGTATCCAACAACACCGATCACCCTGGAGTTCAGTGTAATCAGTATGAAAAGCCTCACTATTTGCTAAATGCATACATTTATCCTAAGCAGTCCTAACATCCACTACCAGTGGATCTTTTTACTGTGCTTTTTAGTGCTCGTCTGCTGGTTGCATTTGTAACTGAAACCAATGACGTTGAAGGCCTCAGCTTTGCATAAAAGTCTTTTAATAAAAAATAAAAAAAAGGCTTTCAAGGAAACTGATTAGGGTCAAATCCATTACAATTCTTTTTTCTTTTTTTTATCGTTTTTTAAGGTTAGGTAAGACTCCAGGAGCAAGAACAAAATGTTTTGGAAACCTACAATGATTTAAAAAAAGGAAAGAATAAAGTATGTTTTAATGGATATTTCTTAGACTGTGTTTTATCCATTCTCTTTAGGCTGCCACCAGACCTGCCGCTCCTGTGTGGGTCCGAAGCACTCTGACTGCACCCAGTGCCTAAAACCAGAAGAGGTGCTGCACTCCCATCGGAAAGAAAACGGGCTCCCTCAAGGAGTGTGTGTCTCCCAGTGTAAACCCCAGCTGTACCGCGACACTCACAACATATGCAAAGGTAGAATGACAATCCTAACACCCCTTCGTTTCAAGGTGCTATCCTAACATGGAGGCCTGTTCCACAAAAAATGTTTTAACTTGGCACTTTGGCACTTACTTCTAGATCAACGCAGATAAACCTATATGCTTCTGCAGTATACAAGCTGTTTGTTAAAATTCTTAATCTAACCATATCCAATGTGTCGATATGCAATTCAGGCCAAGAGAATGATGTGCTTATTACATAAAAGGAAAATAATTTATGAAATATTTATAATCACAGGGGCTTTACAGGGTGTAGAAGTATGTTTATTTATTTAAAAATATTCTTTGCACAAACATCTTGGAAATATCCTATTTTTGCATGCACACATTTTTTAAACTGTTATCAGAATGTTTTTTAAATTACATTCAATCTGTGAAACAAAAGTGTAGTTAGGTATTGAAAATGAGAATCATATTTAAAAAGAAGTTCAAATATATTGTTTGCTCAAAGGTGAATGTGCAGGGTGTGCATGTTAAAACACACGTTGTGACTCCTTAGGCTACCGTGCGTCATTAATTTGCTATGCAATAAGATGCAGGGATTATCTCCATTATGACGAACTGGAAATAGTTAGTAACAATTCCAAGAGAGGCGAACATATTTAACAACCTGTCTGCTTGAATGTAGTACATGTCCCGGCCAGCTCCAGTGTTTCAAACGCACCCCATTGCATGAACCACTTTGAAACAAACGAATAAGTAAAAATGTCATGTTAACAAGTCCAGCTGTGAGGGTATTTTTTGGCAATGAAACATGAACAGTAGAGCCTTATACGAAGTGCTAGTTTATAATGTACTGCAGATGGCATTTTCAGTGTGAAAATTGTGTGTGTGCATGTTGTAGGTTTCTCAATACAATTAATTTTCAGACAAGGCTTTTCTGAATGCTGACAGCTTACTGTAAGCTGAAAAGTGTTAGAGGTTACTATGTACTGTCTTTAAGCCCAAAGCTTTTATATGGACAAATTGTTTATTCCACTTTTCTGTTTTTGTAAGCCCATTGTTCATAAACTGGCAACGCAGCACTATTCAGATTGAAGACAAATCTCCTTATTGCAGTATTTTACTAGAAATCCTCAAGTCTATTTACATGTCAAGCTAACATTGTTTTGTACTTTCTTCCCTAACCTTTAGAATGTCATGCCACATGCTTGACATGTACAGGGAAAAATGCTCAGAACTGCACAGACTGCGCACCCCCAGCGGTCTTCTATGAAGGAACGTGTTTACAGCAGTGCCCAAACGGGCTGTATAGTCAGGACAACGCTTGTAACAGTAAGTGCACTTCCCTATTGTCCCTTATGCACCAATCCGAATGGAACTGGAACCTCTGAGCTGAAAGAGTAACAGGTTTTATTTTATTACTGTTCACACCCTCTAACCACAGTGTCAAATGTCTTTATACAACAGAAGTGGGTTAATCAGCAAAGTTGGATAATTATCTGTGGTAATTCAGTGTTTTTTTTTTTTTTTTTTTTTTTTTTTTTTTTTTTTTTATGGTTAGGCCGCTGTGTCTTGTTAATATGTTCCATATGTGGGTAATGGGTAATAAAGTTATATTGCTGAGATCCGGGGGTTAGACATGTGCCTCTATCCTCAACCTAACCCTAACACATGACTTGCAGATGACTAAAAGTTGACTGTTTGTCCTGTGTTGGTAATTTTGTTATTGTATGATTTGTAAAAAAATATAGAAAATAATCTGCGAA
The DNA here is from genome assembly GCF_017654505.1 of Polyodon spathula. Lineage (NCBI taxonomy): Eukaryota > Metazoa > Chordata > Actinopteri > Acipenseriformes > Polyodontidae > Polyodon > Polyodon spathula. The sequence continues at coordinate 32,234,876 of NC_054534.1, forward strand.
GAAATCAAGAGCTTCCAGCGCCCTAAGCGACCTCTGGACCCCAGTTGCCCCCCCCCCCCCCCCCCCTTACTGAAATCTGAAATGTCGCCACTGCTGACTTGTGATGTGCAACTGATCCACAAACACTGTTAAGATGAAAAAAACAAATATATCTTTGTCGGTTCTTGTGCCTGCAATGTCGCAATTTCTCTTCTTCTGTAAACATTTTATCTGAAAATGTCTGTTTACTGCACAGAGGTAGGTCTGTCATAGAGCGCAGCAGTAACATTGCAAAACAATCACATTGACGGCTCTCTAGCGCCAGGCTACAATTCCAGACATACATGAATAGGAGCTCATATCCTCCCCGAATCTCCTCTTTCGAACCTTGTCAGTGCCTGAGTAAAAGGATTTACAGGGTTAGGTTGCCGGCGGGATTTTTAACATTGGAACAACCCTAAAGGGTTTTAAGGCAGTATAGTTCTTGTATTTGATGCTAGGAATGTATTAAATTGTGGGCAGAATTAATCAATCTGTGTTATCAATAAGATATCATAGATTTGAAACTTCACCTGTTATTTTTACTCAGCCTGTCATCCATCCTGTAAGGAGTGCAGTGGCCCCTCTGACGCTGAGTGTACATCATGTCTCCCTCACGCCACGCTGCTCAATGGCTACTGCAGAACCAGCTGTCCACAGGGACAGTACTTGAATGCAGTTGGATACTGTGTCGGTAAGAGTCTGTTAATATAAAAATAGCAGGTCTTATTGATTTACAGTGCTTAATTGAAGGGGATCAGCAGCATCTGAAAATGTGAGTTACCATGGGGACCATTGTGTGATTCTGGGAAAGTTACATTATTGGTAGATAACTTCCCTGTGCCTGAGTCCAGACAAACCCATCATTACCAGTTACCAGGCTGCAGGGGAGTTTTCTTTGCTTTTCCTCACATATGCTTCAACAAAGTAAATTAGGGTTGTTCAATTCTGAATTGAGATGAGGTCTGTGATATAAGGTTTTGTTTAAAAGGAAAAATAAAATCAAACATGTACACGTCCTTGTTGTCAGACCCCGTTCCAAATAGATCCACATATAATATTTTAGAAACTACTATATAATAAGTCCAGCTGATTCCAAATGTGTGTTTTAACAATGATAATATCCTTGATTAATAAAACATTCATAAGCACCCAAAGGTAAAAGCATGTTGAAAAATACAGTCACTTCTCCTAAATACGACCGTGCAGGATACTGGATGATCCTAAAGAAATATTTTGTATCTTTTTTTACGTTTGTTTCTATCTAGATGTCGTTAAACTAACGATAATGCTAATGATAATGGTAGCCATGTTAAAATAAAGCAATGTGGAAAACTGTGTTATCAGATATATCTTCAAAAATGGTTGAAACCATTGCACACTAACCAGATGTATGGAATATTATGTAGCCATGGGTATCTTAAGATAAACACCACAGTTAAATATATGGTTTCCATTAATGGAAAGACTCATGTTGTTTTAAACTGCTTTGAGTCACAGTGTGGAGGATCTGTCTGAAGTTGCAAACATAGCGGGAGAAACAGAGCCATCAATGATTAGAACATGAAGACAAGGAGGCTGCAAGCATTTACCTTTTATCACTTTTAACTCTGTCACAAAACCTTTCATTTTGTGTGTTATGAATTCAAGGATTTTTTTTTTTTATCTCATAGAAAAGTAAAATAACCTTTAAGGATTCTTTCAAATTAGAAAATGCTTACTTCAATCTGTCTAGATGAGATATAAAACCAAAAAGACAATCAAAATGATCCAAATCCCATTCAAATTGCTCCACTTCAATTCAAGTTATTTTCTATAGGCTGTATAGTGAAAGATTGCTATTTTGCCTGCTTGTAGATATGTTCAAAGTTTGCACAGTTTTTGCTTTCCTTTGATGCTGAAATGTTCTACCCATCTAGCTCATATAAACTTTACAGCGGTATATGATATAAAAGAAATGCTGCCTTAGTATGCAATTTATATGAATAAAAAGACAAAGGATTTGTTTTAACTTGTGTTAGCTTTTGATATATTAAAATGGTAACATTTACAAAGAGGTTTTGCTACTGTAAACTATCTCCTCAGTTAAGTCAATGTGTAAAAAAGAAAGCGACGGCAACATCATTAGTGCTGATTAAGGGATTAGCAGAACATCTGCAAGTTATAATTACAGCTACAAATGAAAAAAAAGTAAACGTAGAGGAAGGGGGAGAAGTGTTTCAGTTCACATGATCAATTATTAGATGTTGTTGACTTTTAATTTAAAAAAAATCCCATTTCGATCACAGTTACTAATTTTGATTTAAAAGAGAGTAAAACTGTTGCACAACGCCAGTGCTGGCTTCCCTGAGGGCAGATGGGTATTGAGAAGTATTAGGGTTGTCAGATTTAAGCTGCAGTTTCCTGAGGCATGGATGGAGAACCTGGCATTTGTACACTGAATGTATTGGACTTTTTGGTTTGGAAATTCTGGTCTGTAAACTAAGCCAGTGACTGTTATTGCTTCAGTTCCTTCTAAATCAGCATAGGAACTAAGTAAGCAGGTAAGCAAGCAAGAAGGGACGTAGAGAAAGAGGATACACACATTTTAATGACCATTCAAAATAAACACAAATAACTAATCGGCCATTGCATTGGCTGCTTCACTTGTAAAGGCTTCATTTCTAAATAAAACTAAAGTTATTTCATGTTGCTGCACAATAGCTCATTCCTTCCACTGTTTTTTCTGATATATTGTAAATGAGGTTGTTGAATTGGTTACATTCTACAGTAGTGATTATTGGTGTATAAGTCTAATTGATTGTAGCATTTCTAAAATATGGCAACCTTTGACCTTTAAAATTTGTGGTGGAAAAATGATGAGTGTGGGAGAACCTAAAGCATGTAATTGTTCTCCATTGTTGGAAGTTTAGCTGAGCCGTCTGGAATTTACATTCATTTTAACAAGAACATGGAACAAACATGGGGAGGCACTGTTTAAAATATGAGGTTTAGTCACAGGTGAGCTCTTTTCATTGCTTTTTATCTTGATGCCTCCCTGGGCCTGAGGGGGTCATTCTGTACCAGATTTAAAAGGGTTAATGAAGCCCTCACCTGCTATAGGGTCTGGATGGAGGATTAGTTGGTTCAAATAAACAGTTTAGAACGTAGCAGAAACAAAGACCCGGTCAGGAAGGGTGAGAGGTGCCGTCCCCTTCTCTAAGTATTGGTGAATGTAGGAATATGGTGCGCATGATCCATTCCAGTCTGGGGTTTTGTTCCAAACAGGTCAATATAAATTACTTGTGCATCTCCAGCATAACAGTTGCATCTCATTGCTACCTTCAGGGAGACTGGGACTGCATTATTTATTTCACTGTTATGGCCTGTGGTGACAGGCAGTCAGGCAACTGTAGAACTAACAGATCATTTATGAAGCACTCAGAATAACAAGCAACTGAACAACAACCTACTTTTGCTACAAATTGAGGAAAAACACAACTGAGAGAAGATCCTAATTTTGCTGTCCGAAAGTCATATCGCCGCACATCTCGTCGAAGTCATTATTCACCACCATGTTGTTTTCTGTGTTTCAGCTACAGCAAGGGGAAGTGTTTTTTTTTTTTTTTTTTTTTTTTGTTCACCGAAGCAGCCTTACAAAAGCAAATTTTAAATTGATATAAAAATTTCTATCCATAGTTTTCATTAACAAACTGCAGTTACTGTAGCATCAACAGCAATTCAGTGAAACAATAGTTTTCGGCTGAAAAAAAACTAGCTTAAGTTTGATTTTGTAAGGGTGTACAGCAATAAAAGCTTCACATGACAGAATGCAGTTAAATCTATTTCAGGGTATTTTCAGGAATAAGGCTTCTAAGAAAAAAAACTCATTGTGCTGTATGTGCCAGCTGTCAGACCCTTAGAAACCAATCACTTTTCTCTCAAAAGCCAGTAATTTGTTGCAATTGTTCACCTTTCAAGTGCACCTAGCCTATGATTTAAGTAGATGGTTGTCTCCCAGAACTCTCCTTCCAGGTTCTATTGCTGCACAAAGGACCTTTGTAAAACTTAGGGAATTCTGTACTGTAGTTTCAGTGGAAGGGCAGAAGCCATTTGCCTTTTCAGAAGTGAATGTGCTTATTTATCCTGCGTAATCTTTCAGAGAATGCCATTCTTGGCATTGTCTCCTTCATGGTAAATACCAACTCAATGCCCAGGGGTCTGAATTACAGAGATACAAAGAAAGACAGTTCAACTGTGGAGATTTTTAGCAATATGCATTGCGTGGATGTTCTCATTGTGCTTCAGGCTTTCACTTCTGTTTTTATAAATTGGATGCCAAGTACATTGTTGACATGAAGATTTACAGCAAATACCGTACTTCAAAAAGCAACCGTCATTTTCTTTAGACCTGACTCTAAAGACATACTGTACACAAATACTTTTATTGTAATCAGACTTCAGAACTGTTTCACAGAGATAAACTCACATACAATAAAGCACATTGATTGCAGATCAAATCCCTCTTGTTTTGATTGTAAATTCTCCATATCGTTTGACAGATTGCCACTCCCAGTGCCAGCGTTGTGTGGCTGACCAGCAGAACAATGGCAATGTCTGTCTGTGGTGTAAGGATCCCAGAGGTCTCTTGCTGGGTGAGGAGTGCGTCTCAGAATGCCCATCAGGATACTACACAGATAGAGGGGCTTGTAAAAGTAAGTATCGTAATGGGTTCTGTACATGATTATACAGCACACCTTCGTTGTACTGCTAAAAAGCTGATTAGTAACTACACTTGTTGTTACTCCAAGCAGTGCATGTTACTAGTAGTACCACTGTTACACCTGTTGTTTGACTGCTGCCATTTATACTTTAGTTCCCTTTTGCAAGGATGTCTACAATCCTCACGTATACTTGATGTAATTACAATGTGTGAATGGCCATCAACAGCCACGGAAAGCCAGCTATGTTGAAATCATCAGATGTCTCTAGCAGAGTTGTGGTGATATCAGAGTCTAGCTGCAAGGTCGGAAATGCATTCATCTAGATCCAGACAGCTTCTGATTGCTCCAGTCAAAGCTCCTGGTGCAATCATCGGGACAAACATTAGCAAGAGCTTGGAGAAGCCCCAGCCTCCAGTAAGATTCATTAGTGCCAGAGGAGAACAATATCAAAGTAATTAAAGCAAGATGTATATTGTATACAGTATATTGTTACACTTTAGCCTGTAAGATGAACAACATTCTAAATGAATTACATTAGTACAGTATACTGCTTTTCCATTGTGTGGTTTGTCAGCAATTAACATTAGCTAATAGGTAGTAAGAGATTCTATTTAAGACAATATAAACCATCCATCCATCCACTGCTTAATCCTTAATAGGGTCGTGGTGAGCCAGAGTCTAACCCGGCATACACAGAGCGCAAGGCAGGACTACACCCTGGATGGGATGCCAGTCCATCGCAGGGCACCACACGCACAAGGCAATTTAGAACCTAACCAGTATGTCTTTGGACTGTGAGAGGAAACTGGAGTACCTGGAGAAAACCCACGTGAACACGGGGAGAATATGCAAACTCCACACAGACAGACCCCCTAGGCCAGATTCAAACCCGGGACACTGGCGCTGTGAGACAGCAGCACTAACCACCACACCGCTGTGCCGCCCACAATATAAACCAGCAACATGGATATAGCTGAGGCTCAAAAAATGCTGTTTTATATATAGTCCAGATATTATTTTAAACTCCTTTACAATGATTGTGAATTATATATAAATCCAGCTGTGAGAGAACTTATTTACAGCATTCTTTACCACAAATGATGTGCTTTAACTATATGGAATGCATTGTGTTCTGGTTCTGGTTTGTAACAGCCATTTGACTGCCTGTTGGTATTGTGTGTGCCATTTGTTTCTCCCTGTTAATATACTATTTACCCTTCTTTTCCAGGGTGTCATTCCTCATGTAAAACGTGCAGTGGAGGAGGATATCTTGCTTGTACCTCTTGTGAGGCTGGCTTGGTCTTGTCTCATAGTGGCTTGTGCAGCTCTCATTGTTACTCTGGATACTACAGTGATGAGAATCGGGTCTGTCAGGGTAATTATCTATATGGATTCACATTCAGTGGGCCAGGTGTTTCAGTTCAGTTTCTCCAAGTAAACTCTACTCTGATTTTGCTTTTTAAGCTTCATGCTGAATGAGTCGCTAATGAATTAATAAATGGTGCTGCTAGAGGAAAGGCTTTCAGCTGCTTTGCCTTGCAGTGGTCTGGCCCTTGTATTTTTCTAGGTTCTACATGTTAACTTTCCTACCAGACTGCATGTCCATAAACCTCCTTAATCAGCAGGCCTGCAGAAACCTCTGCTCTAATGCAAACAGATGAGGGACTTAAAGTAAGACCTGATTCCCTGAGGTTAGCTGTACATGTAGTCAATGAAAAAGCATACATACTTTAGGAAGGGGCGTGATGTCCATATCTGGACTAGTTCCGCTTGAGGACACGGAATGATGCGCCTCTTTCTTTTACAGCGTGTAACAGGAACTGCTTGACATGTGAGTCTGCGGGGTCCTGCACATCTTGTAGAGACCCTCAGAAGGTCCTGCTCTTCGGGGAGTGTCAGTATGAGAGCTGTGCCCAGCAGTACTACCTAGACTTCACCTCTAGGACCTGCAAAGGTGAGAAATGCATCACATTGTGGATATGAAGGCTTGCTGGACCTGTCAATAACACCTTTCATGACTGACACTTTTGGATTGGGCGTCAGATTTTTGATTTTGAGGGAAAGTGTAACAGTCACATTTTTCTTTTTGGAGGGAGGGGTCACCCAGGTTTCCTTAGAAAATGTACCTCCTGTTGATTTAATTAAGCATGTTTCAATATTTCTTCAGATATCTTTCATTTAGCTGAGACAGATTTTAGAAATGAATAGTTAACAGCTTAATTACTGTTGTTAGAGTTTATTCTAATACCATTTTAATACAAATAATCATTACATGTTACATAACAAAATGTATTTAATTATAGAAAAGATGATGATGAAAAATGGAATGAATGGTGTAAGAAAGGAATGAGGTCTTGTTAGTTCAAGCACTGCTTTCTTTCTCTTTAAATCTTCAAGCAGGTGTAGGCTAGTGCAAGGGTAATTTTGCTCTTGTACATGGAAAGTGTTCTTTTATAATAACTGGTTCCTAATATTTGTTTTGGGTGCTTTGTACAGGATTACCATAAATCCTTTTTTTATGAACAAGAGTTAACAAACTGACCCTTCAAAGACTTACTGGCTATTGGAAGCAGTGTCTTCTGGCACTCACACAAAGGTTTGCTTCATAATGAGCAAGATTCAATTTTTACATCTATTTTAAGTGCAGGTGAGGGCTTGCAGTTACCAATTATTTTTATTTCAAGTGAACTCTTCTGCTGTTTAGTGTTTGTTGAACAGGGTTAATGTTGTTTACAAGGACCGAAAAAGCCATTCCAGGTGCTTCTTTGTACTCAGCACTGTGAGAGAGGTAGTGGATTGTATATAATATACCTTTGTAAAATACAGATGTAAATCCCTGGAAAATGTGACTGTTTTAATAGGTCATGGGCATCCTGTAATTCAGAATATTCAATACTTCAAAGTAGGGTCCCTTGATTTTATTGGTTAAAAAAGTGTATGAACCATAACATACATCAATACAAGAAACAAACAACAATCCCACAGTCCACAAGGGTATATGAGTTGCAAAAAAAACCAAAACTTAAAAATTATAGCTAGACCTGACTATCGGAGAATGCCACAGATACTTAATCAATTCAGAATGCCATTACAATATAGTTCCATGAGATAATTGAATAAACTGTGTTTTTACAAATAAAGGCTTGTGACACGACACTGCCTTGTATTTGTCTTTAACACTGCTTGAAGTTCTCTTACTGTAGAAATATAAACTCCTTAACTCTTGTTTGGTGTATTCCCATGTCTTTTCAGAGTGTGACTGGAGCTGCAATGCCTGTAAAGGCCCCCTTAGCATAGACTGCCTGCAGTGCATGGATGGATATATACTACAAGAAGGCGCTTGTATGGAGCAGTGCTCAGTGGGTTTTTATCAGGAGGGAGACAGGTGCCAGAGTTAGTATATGCTATTTATTTTGTTTTTACTGTATACTGATTCACTGTAGAATGTACTGTGCATGGTGCTAGTTGATGTCATCATCATTGGCTACATAGGAAAGTCAGTATTTATCTTTATCTTACCAGGATGTGATGAAAATTGCCAGATGTGTGATGGACTTAATCGATGTAGGCTGTGTGAACAACCTTACTCTGTGCTGAGGGGACAGTGTGTGCGGGAGTGTGGGAAACAGCATTTCATGGATCAGTCGCTGCGAAAATGCACCGGTGAGCACTCTCTCTGACTCTTTCAGTTATTTGCATACGTGTTTGTGTAAAATTATATTTTGGTAAACACAGGAAACAGGTGGCCCAATTTTCTTTTAAGTTTACTGGTATTTAAATTGTTTCAAAAATATTTTCTGAGGAACATGTGTTAAAAAAAAACCTGTCTATCCTGTTTTTTTTTCAAATTGTAAAACCTTTTTATGGATATTATTATTTATTGATATTGTCATTTATTTTTTATTATTATTATTATTATTATTATTATTATTATTATTATTATTATTATTATTATTATTTTGCAGCCTGTTCTTCTGGCTGCCTGGAGTGTGAGAGTTCACAACAGTGCAAGAGCTGCAACATGAACTCTTTCCTGAGGAATGGCCGTTGTACTTCTGACTGTGGCCACGGTTTCTATGGCAACACGAAAACCAGAATGTGTGAAGGTGTGTAGGTGTTTTTATTTGTGAATCTGGCCTCTCAGAAAATCCTTCCCAAACTACCGTCAAATAACATAAAACTTACTTATGACTGGTTTCCTGCAGCAAACACCCAAGCACCCATTCTGCATGTGAATGGAACTTTGATTGTGAAGATTGGTGGAACGAAGCCCTTGGACTTCTCTTTCATGAGTGCCCATGACCCCGACTCCAGTGTTGAGAATCTCATGTTCTACCTTGTTCAGCTCCCAGACAATGGGAGGCTGGTGAAGATGGTGAAAGGGAATGAAGTGCGATTGAACAGGGATGACACGTTTACTTTCAGAGACCTCAGGGAGCAGGCAGTGCGATTTATCCATGCCAAGGAAAAATCTAAGTAAGTTTTATGTGCTGTAATCATGTTGTTGGTGCTTTGCTCCCACAGTCTCTGTTGCGAAAAGTAAATGTATTTGAGCTGGATTCCAAAGGAATCTTGGCCTTTCCTTGTTTAAAGTGTGTATGCATATTATTTAAGAACAAAGGCGCACCAATCTCAAATAATTTAATATAGTTGATTGATCTACATTGTTGGATTACGTTAATTGTGTCTCATACGTAGCCACCTAAATACACTGTAGATATGAGCAGATTTTCTCTTTTTCTACAAATGAATGACCTCTTAAATAATCGTCCACCTGTCTTAAGAAGCAACAAATGTTTACACCGTTTGGTGAAAATGAGCTAATGATTTGTGTCACATTATTAATCTTTATTCATTTGCTTTTTAAACTCTGTAGTGTCAGGTGGTAAGCTTGCAAATTCATCAAGATTAGCTACATCTGTCTTCACAAGTGATAACGGTTTGTATCCAGCAGGCAGCTAATTAATAACTTGGCTTGAATTGTTTCAGGAGTGGCCAGTTCATCCTGAAAGTCAGCGATCAGCAGCTGTTCTCCCAGCCAAAACCAATTAATGTCCAGGCAGTGTCTCTGCAGGTAATGTGGGAATTAACACTTCCTGAGCTTGTATGGAGTTATAGATACTAATGTACTGCAGTGTCCTCCCAGACAAGTATTGAGCGTAGAAAGCTACACCTGAGCAGTCTGCCGCATGTTGTTGCTCTCCTGCAGCATTTCCAGCCAGGTCTAACAAAATACAGTCCAGAAGGATGCACTATGAGCAGCCAAGGCTGCACTGATTCAATCTAATGAATCTGCAAGTTTTTTTTTAATTGTACAGAGGTGTATTGAACATTACATGATGTACTGCCATTTTTTTCCTGTTACTCATTGGCGTTGGTTTTTTTTTTTTTTTTTAACTTCCCACCAAAATCAATTAGGATAAAGCGTATGGACAGTATGGTTGCTAGCAATGCAAGTCACTTGTAGAGCCAGCTTCATAGTTATAGTAAGATTGTTTTTTTCATGACATTGCTGGCACATAATAGTCCTCATGCCCAGCCCTGCTCTTGAGAAAATACCTTAATTGAATAGGGCACTTGTACAAATTAACAGACATAGCTTTTTACCAAATTGCCTTTTGGACACGGTGATTCAGTAAACTCTATAAACGTGCTAATGGAATGCTGAAACTTACTACAGCTACTTGTGGGCAGCTTAGTTAACTTTGTGTTTTTTTGGTTAGTTGAAGCAGACACCATAACAGTTACGATGCAGAGACTGTGGTTGAGGTGAATTGGCAAGTCAGTTAAGTTTTATCTACACAGTTGTTAGTTACCTGCAGTATAACTGTTCTCCTTTTTAGTGAGCACTTATACACAACACCAAATTAAAAAGCGAAGGAGCGAATAAAAACTTCCTCACCACCTTGGTGGCCTAAGCTAATAGGGTTGGTACAGCTCTTTTAAAACTGGAGGTAAAAGAACTCAAGAAGGAGCGTGTTGAAGGGGGTTTTCAGACACTATTGCTTTCATAGTTTTACCACTGGTACTAGTTTTATAGTCAAAACAAGGCAGCAATAAAGATATGACCAGGGCTTGGCCCTGGGATATAAGCAATCCACTTGAGGTGAATGAGACGGCTTGAAGTATTTTGCATGGTTTGGCAAAGGGAAAACAAGTTTTTAAAAGTTTATATTTTGAATCATCTTGCATTTTTGACTTGAAGATACAGGTCATTCAGTAACAATCAAAGGAAACCTAAAAAGGGTGTCCAAAGTGTAACGTTGTTTTTGTTAAATGTAAACATCATCTGTACACTGCATTCTGTTCCATCTTCATTTTACCTATTTTAATACCGTTATATATAAAACTGAAAGGGAGTTTAATCCCATCAGAATCTGTAGTGGGGCTCCCACCTTCACGCCCAGAAAGCTTTTCATCATCATACAGTAGCCCCTCACTAAGCCAGACATGTTTGTCCTACATAAAGAGGTGTCGGGTTTCAAAACATTACAATAAAATTGCACACACATACATTTATAGTGCTCAATGCATTTTAAATGTAAATCATTACGCTGAAATAACACTAACGTGTTTTGGGTAGGCTACACATTACATTATGTAAAAATATAAATCTGTACAGGAGACCCATACTGTATACAGTACTGTAGTAAAATCAAATGAATACCTAGAGCACTTTTGTTTTACTTTAGCCTACCAGTAATAGACAATAAATTATGCTGCTGCATTGTACACACTGGTGTACAGTGCGAATAAAAGATTATTTTAAATTGAAACTAAATGATTGTAGCATTATTATTATTATTATTATTATTATTATTATTATTATTATTATTATTATTATTATTATTATTATTATTATTATTTATTATTATTATTATTATTTGTTTATTTATTTTTTTACTTTGGCCTATGTAGTAGCATATACTGTTGACAACAAATTGATCATGGTCCTATACAGATTCTCCGAATGAATTGGAGGGGTTAGTGGCACATGTGTGCAGTCTATTGCTCCCAACACGTTGGGGAAACCAGAGATGTCATAGAAATTTGTTTTCAAGGCTTGTAAGTACACCCTGCCTGTTGTGAAAATGAGGTACTTTTTTTTTAGGTGTTCGCCTCAGAAATGCATTGAGAACAACTGTCAACACACAAGAAAAAGCGGACTGGGAAATGTCAGCAACAATTACTACTGTTTAAAATATGTTTACAAATGTTCTGAACAACTTCATGCAATTGCCGGAAACTTTTGTATATCTCATTACAATATTTGAGAACCCTCATTTGCACCTCTCTGCCCCCTTTTTTATAACTTCCTGCAGGACATATTTATCTAAGCTTGAATTGCATAGAAAAACTGCTGCCACAAAGCATTCCCTAAAAAGTCGCAAATAGAATTGCACTTATTTAGAACATTTTACACAAGACTTCCAACTGGTTTGTGACTATTGCGACAGGTGCAACACTTTAGTACATCTAGTTACAAGTTTTAATATAAACCTGGTATGTCTCAACTAGTGGCCATTTGGAATGTTTAGGGATATATGTTAAAAATGAAAACTAAAATAGTTAATGCATTTTTTTCTTGTTTTATGTAGGCTCCATATGTATTGACAAATGAAGCTTTGCTGGTCAACAAAGGAGAAGCAGGTACCATTTCCAGTTCGCTGTTGAAGATTGAAGATGATGACAATCTTCAAGACATTCTGGTCATGGTGTTGGATCCTCCCAAGCATGGCCGCCTGGTCCGTCTCCATGGTGACGTGGCTGTGCAGCAGTTCAGGCCGGATGACCTGGAGCGTGGGCAGCTGCAGTACGTTCACGATGGCACTGACAGCCAACAAGACCTGGTGCTTCTGCAGATGAATGATGGCCACAGCTTCCAGAACATTCTACTCCAGATTACGATTAATCAAAAGGTTAGGAGCATACACTGTAAACTGCATTCCCCTACAATAATTTGGGCACACATATTCTCTTAAAAGGAAAAGAATGCCCGGTTTATCTGTCAGTGCCATTCTGATGGCTGAATTACACAGCATAATAAGTACATATATCACAGTTGCTGCATTAATTACTTTGGGTTGCAGGGTTAAAGTTTCTCAGACAAGCCTAGCTGATCAAAGTGAAAGACAGGATATCTTTATTATCCCCTGCAGGGAAATGTATAACCCCAGGGATAGAGCTGAGATGCCTACTCATATGCCACACTCACATTTTTATGTTTGTCCTGAAAAACAAGGTGTCAGAAGGTACTGTTGAAAGTGTTCTGCTGATTAGTTAGCTTAATGAAACCTATACAGTATCTTCAGAACAGTACATTGCTTACAAGATGTAGATCATGGAAAGCTGTGAAGAGACTAGCTGAGCTGATGATTTTGTTTAACATGTGCTTGTTCATGTGCTATTAGGTCCTCTTATAGTTGCTGTTGATGTCACGGTGACCTGTTTTTGCCACACTGGCAATGTGTTTTTATGTTCTTGGTGCAGGACATGTATGATACTAAGATTACTGGTTTTATAGCCAACTGCCTCCTGGTGCCTTGCTAGCATCCAGGGCAGTTTTCTTACTTAATGATCAGCTTTCCTTAATCGCCTGGGGAACCACTACAAGACAGGCCTTGTCTCTTAAGATGTCTAGACAGAAGGAGTCTTTTGGTCTTGGTCCAAACTCTGCCATTGATTCAAATGCTATCTTAGCTCCAGGCTTTGTAGACAAGATTTGCACAAGTTCTCTTTGATAGTAATTCTCATGTTACATTCCAAATGCTTTTGTGTTGACAAATGTCTTTATAACACCAACTGAGTTAATCACAGATATCCTTTGAATGGTAATGACATTGTTACATACTAATATCATTTAAATCCCCCAAAGTTTGCATAGGCGAATCATCCAGATAAATTGCATTGATAAGCCGGTTACTGATCTCTAATAAGATCTTAATGAGGATGTGGGCACCGAGGCTTCATGTGGGTGGTTATATTATGCATACAGAAATCTAATCTAATCTAATTCAACTGTGTAACTTGATAGATTTTCCTCCAGCATAAAAATCTGTGTCTCTTTAAGATGCTGGACATTCCAAATGCGCTGAATATACAATAAGAAGATTTTTGGTGAATCGTTTGTCCAGTTTTGATTAAACTACATGTGTAGGTCAAGGTTTGCTTGGCCATAAGCACCACTTGTTGAGTAGCTGGGGAATAAGTTTGTTGACCAAGATGGGAAGTCCCACCTATTGTCTGTGTTTGTTAAATTGCTGTGACAATCACTATCTGTCACAATAAAGATATTACACTAATACAAAAATACATTGATTAACTGTACTGCCAGGCCAAAATATTGAAGGATTTTTTTTTTTTACCTGCACCTTTGGTTATAAGCTATTTTAAAACACCTGTGTTTTGCCGCTTACTCAACTTAAACATTATAATGATTAACTTTAAATGAATAATACTGAAGCAGCCAAATAACTCCTTGGTGAAAGCCTTTTAGTGCTCTTCTTGGTCTCTCCCAGGTTAGTTTGGGGGTTGCAGCAGTGAGCCAGGTTGAATAATAATTGGGCATTCCAAAATTGGGTGAAAAATTGGAAAATGAATAAAAACAATTGTTTGATTGATTTACGTGAGAACAGTGACCTTTCTCAACCCTGGGAAAACAGGTGTTCCAGCAATGCCATGCCTTTCAGTTAGTGATTGCATTTAATCTTAATACCTTCAGCAAGCTGGCTCTTCTGAAGAGTTTGTGAACAATAGCTGGCCTTTCCTTCCCTGGCAGCCATGAATAATCAAAGATTTAGAATGGCCTTGTGCTGCACTGGCGCTTGAACTTTGATGTAGAGCATAAACGCACACAAAAGAAATTCCAGTGCACAAAATCACTGTACTGCTGTTTTTTGTTTCATTTGACATCCACAAAAAAAAAAAAACCCACAAGCTATAAAAACATCTTTCTTCTATGACATATAAGTTATACACCACTGTTAAAGTTACTGCCTGTTTTTTTTTTTTTTTTACACTACTGGTACATTGTATTCTAAAGGAAGAAAATGATAATCAGGACATGGAATGCATAAAGCCTGTCTTGGCTTGGGAGACCCTAAACTATTGTATGGTCCTCAATGAGAGACCTGGGACACTGAGATACTTAGTCTTTGTATTTGAGTAATGCTGGGGGTTCTTTTGCACTGTGTGAGTGACATTCCTTAACTGTACTCTTGCCACAACATCACATGACACCATGGCATCATTGTGGAGGTGGAGTGTTAGTCACTGCTACTTTACTGATGTTGTGTATTAATTATTGGTACAGAACATGTCAAAGCATGGCATGTAATTGTCTAGTGAACAGGCAAAATACAGAAAGGGAAAACTAAACATACACAAAAAACTTCATGGATATCTGAAATATAATACCATTCAGACCAATGTTGATCATGGCTATAGTTCTGGTTCTGATGGTACTGGTCGTGTAATCCTGAGGGTCAGGCAAGAATGTACACCCGTGTAAATGTTCTGTATATGTTCTGATTGGTTCCAAAGCAGCACTGTTTTCTCATTTCTATGTATGGAAGAATGATCTCCTGTAATTGCACTGGGAAAAAAAAAAAAAAAAGATGTGACAAATATGCCACATACACTTTGTCTGTTCAAACCCAGAGATTGAGTATAATAAAAAACCTGCCAGATTTGCTTAGATATAGTATCTTTAGTACAGTTGAAATTGGGCCACCCTTTGGCATACAGTGTGACTATGACCTCACTAATGTGGGGCTGTGTGTATTTTATCTGAAGCTCCAAGAACTAAACAACAATGAAGGCTGGGGTCAAAAGTTAAGAACAAAGAGATTACAAATATGGAGATTTTAATCATAACTTGGAAAATAAAACCTTTGACAGCCTTCAAATGATAGTTTTGTTCTTCAGATTCAAGCCTCTTTGTCTTCTTCAACAACAGTACTATTATATAGGTGATTCTTTGTCTAGTTGTTAAGTGCTGAAAGAGACCAATTAGTTTATCAGGCTGCATTTTGACTGTCAGGGCTGTGTGGTTTGCATACATTCCTTAGTACTTCTCTAATCACACAATGTTCTGGATGTCAGATTTGCAGCCTCTTTGCTTCCCCTGCAGAAGCACATTTTACTTCATATTGTGTTTATTTATGTTTTTGTGACTTGCTCAACTAAACTGAGCCACCCTGATAAACATTGTAGGAATTTGTTTCTTTGAATGTGAACAATGTTGATCATATTGCACCTCAGAAAGTGAAGAATGTACACAGTACCACCTGAGCCCCAGTTCAGCAGAATGGAATTTCCACTGTAGTGCTCCACACCTGCTACTACTATTCAACAGGCCTTCATGTCAGGGAAGACTGCTGGATAACCTCTGATTACTGGAGAGGAAGTGGGGGGGGGGGCACATAGAACATTGTTGTTTATGGCTGAATTTTTGTTTTTTTGGTACATCCTTAAAGTTATGTAACTCACAGTTACGGTAGCTATTCAACATGAACATTTATTTTGAAAACATAATGTATCTGTACATGTATATAATACAAATGTGAAATGCCTGTAACACAAATCTCAGCCTAGCATAGCTTGTACACAAATGTAAACCACAAATAAAAAACATTACAAATATTGTATTTGTACAGAATGATAAAGGCCCTCATTTGATGTCCAACTCATTAGCTTTGGTGCCTGAGGGTGGAATGCTACAAATCACAAGCAAATACTTAAAGGCAGAAGAACGAGGCTCCAGTGACTCTGAGATTATTTACACAATCGCTTCTTCCAAAGAAAGCCTCAGATTTGGTAATTATGTCATTTGTCTTACTGAAATTACTGTTTGTTTCATATTTTGAAAATGTAACTTACAGTATCAATGTTATATGGCCCAAAAGCAATGTGACAATTATAGTTCTGGACAAATGTTTTGCATCATTTTATAGAATTAACTAATTTGCTTCATAAAGTCGGACGAAAACCCTGCTGAATAATGTTACGTTAACATACGAGTTTGTAATTATCTATATACTTAATGAAAAAAATTGAAGAATTTGATATTTCAAAATGTAACATGAAATACTATCAGAGTTTTGGTACTACTATTAGGGCTTTCAACTATTGCAATATCATTTTGCAGTTTCTTTGACTGCATGATGTTAAACAAAAGCTCTAGATTATGTTCATATAGTTATTTTTTAAAATTGTCTCAATCCTAAAATTCTAGGTGATGCAAAACTTTTGGCCATAGCTGTACCCCAAGAAACATCCTTATCAAAATGTTAAGTTCACGCTTCTGTTGCTTTTTCTAGGTGACGTTATCTTGCTGGTGCCAATGCCAGCTGACAGCCCAGCAGATGGTTGGCAGCGTTTGCCTGACGGGAGAGTAGCCACTGTCACCACCTCGTTCACCCAACAGGACGTCAATGATGGGATTGTGTGGTATAGGCATTCTGGCTCAGGGGCTCCGAGTGACACCTTCCAGTTCCAGGTGAAACTGGGGGCTCTGGTTTTAGCAGTTCAATTTAAAAAAATGGCTTGAAATATACCGAGCATCAAAAGAAACTTATCACGCGATCATTCATCCTTGACCATGACACGCTTGAGTGACTATGACTGAAGCATATGCACTTAATCACCTAATTAGTGAGACTGTTAATTAGACACTGGAGATGGAGTGATTTCAGCTGCTGAATTGCAATCTTGAATAAAAGCATTAAAGAAAATCACAGAAAAAAAAGCTACATCTATCAAGAGAGCAGCACTTTCGTGCAATCGAGATGTTGGAGGCTGGACTAGGGCAGTATACAGTGGCTCGACGTCTTGGGTGCTCACAGTCAGCAATTTCAAACCTGCCGAGACGGTATAACCAGACACACTCTGTCAATGACAGGCCACGAACTGGGAGACCAAGAGTCACAACACCTGCCCAAGATCGACAGATCATTTTGTAGCATCTTCATGATGTCGATTGTTAATCAGCACAATAAAAAGTCGCTGCACCTGATCTAAAACAGTTTGTCATTTTGCGATCACATCTAGTTAATTTTATCCAAATATAAGTAACAAGTTTCTTGTGATGCTCAAATATAAGTAATATGTTTCTTTTGGTGCACAAATATGTGATACATTTCTTTTGATGCTCAGTATATGTCTTTGTTTTTCACTTTTTGGTAATGGGTTATATTGAGTATTTTATAAAATGACCAAACAAGTCAATAGTGAATAAAAACACAAACCCTGCATGGTGGCTGCATTTTTTTATTTAGAAAGTGAATCATTACTGAGGTCTCATTTCCAGTGAGTTCCTTGATGAATGAGATTTGACTGAACCATGTCTCACTAAAGGCTGTTAACTAGATTTTACATGGGCAGATCTAAGTACTACTGCCCTTTGTAATAATTATGAACATTAGTTTAATGCTTAGTACAATGAAATTACATTGGAAAAGGTTTACAAGTTTGAAGGGAGTCAGTTCGTAGGCCCGGTGCTGTTTAAGTCATTAAAATACTTTAGACCCCAGTGTGTCATGACGTTTTGCCAGTTTACAAACCTGCAGGCAAGTTCATTTGGCATTGCTGCCTGTTCAGCTACGTTGAGTTGGATTAATGAGAGATGTTGACTCTGACCTGTGACATCTTCCATTCTCTGAACTTCATTACGACAAATAACATATAAAAAACATATAAAAATGTGTTCCAAGAATATTTAACTTGCCTGAACCAGAAACTAGTTTTTGTTTCTTTTCTTAATTTTTTTTTTTTTTAACACTGAAGGGTTGCATAGTATAGAAAGCAGCCAAAATCAATTCAAGTGTATAATTGTTTACTTTCGAAAGATGTCTCAGCAAGTAAATGTCGCACATTATACCGTAGATTAAAAAAAAAAAGATAATCTAAAAATAAACCTCATAATAAAGTCTGGCATGGCTAATTCCCTAATGAGAAGAAGTATACTGTTGAATAGACATCTAAACCATCCCTTTCTTGTGACCTCTTCAGGTATCGACGGGGGGAAAGCCACAGCAAGCACTGAGCGACAGCCACACGTTCAGGATTAGGGTGATGCCCCAGACACCAGGATTCCCCCAGCTGTCTCCAGGAACAACCCTACAAATAACAGTAAGATTAACGTGCCTCCTTTCGGTCTGTTAGAAAGTGAAGAAAAATGAGGATTGATGATAATGAGTAACTTTTAAATTAACTGACAGGGACTGGACATCAATGGCTGTTAAAGACAGATGCTGTTCAAAAATCCATTCTTAGGTTACTGGCTGATAAGATCTGTCCATTTAGTACATGTTTACCGTGTATTCAAAACGTGGCATTGATGCATTTCATTATGTAAAAATGTCTCTGCAAAAGGAGGAACCCACTGAAGCTGCTATTGCTTTACGACCCTGTAGAAAACTATACTGTTATTTAAGCTGTGAGGTTCACATTGACAGTCCAGGGCTTTTATACATTCTTTAGAATAAAATAGACATTTCAATCCCTCGGTATGTACTGGAATTGTGTGGATGTATTTTTTAAATCTGCAGGCTCTTGAAGACCGAGTCACAGTGATTGAACCTGCTGCACTCTCCTTTGTGGACACAGAAGCTCCAAGCGAAAAACTTGTCTATAATGTCACCAAACCACTGTCGCAGGGACAAGGTAAGAGTTTGTCGAGCAACTACATAAATGATAAATTATGAAAGATAACAATCGTCTCTCGAAAACAGCACTGATTTGAGGCTACTTTACAGGTATTACTTGTTTGTTGCTTTATTGTATTGTAGTTTTATCCTAGAGATGAGAAATTCACAGGGGATGTATATTTTCAGAAATTATTTTTTTTTATTTTTTTTTGTAGATTTTTTTTGTTGTACATTGTACAGACCATCCATGATGGTAATATTAATGAAGAAACAGGTCTCTTGGATGATATTGTTCTGTTGTTTCTTTCAGGTGCTATTGAGCACCAGGACAGGCCCTACACCCCAGTTCAGTTTTTCACTCAGGCAGAAATTAATCAGGGCCAAATCCTGTATAGGCCCCCCATGGCCCCCTCCCACCTCCGAGAGCTTTACCTCTATTCATTCACAGGTGAGTGAGACCTGACCTTCAGAAATCATATCACTTACACACAGACAATTATAACACACTGGATTTTTAACATACCTGTACTTGAAGTAAATTGTTTAAATTAATGTTAACACAATAATAACAATTTAAACTAATAAATAAAAATAAGACAATAAAAATACCCTTTTCCTGAAAAATCAACTCTTTGCAATAACATGATTTCATTTATCTATATTTTATTTGTCCCATTAACATTTTAATTATATAAGCAGACATGTGTTTTAAAAATATGTTTAGACTGAAGAAAATGTTGGATTTTAGATGTGCAAATGTTGTATTGAGATGTTTAATGTCTAACTCCTAGACTAATGTCTGACGTTTTCATGTACGTTTAACTAATATGACATTTCAAATAGATAAGCAAAAAAGTAGAGGACAGCTTAAATTATATTGAGATTTAGCTTCTTAATAACAACATCTTATTTCTCCAGGTCTACCTGAGTCAGTGAATGTCTATTTGACAGGTATCAGTATAACACTGCACCTTTGGGTTCTGGGTCAATAGCATTGTTAGCAGCTGTCCTCTTTTCGAACCCATTTCCTAAGAAAAATAATGACATCTCTAAAGAACACCAGTACCCACTTCAGTGATCACTAATTGTTTCCTAATGACTTTTCTACTTAACTATTGTTTGTGTTCTTCATCAAAAAGACTAAAAACATTGGCATTGTATAAAATGATCTGCCTTTGGTTATAATTGGGTGAAGTAATGAATGTCACACTGGTTTAATGTGATAACAGGTTTCAATATCTATATTGGGATCAGAAGCATATACTTCTTTGCCTTTCTTGTAAAAAAAAAAAAAAAATCTTCATGTTGAATGACACCAGCTTTAAATCCATATTAAACTGTATGGGTGTAGCAGCATATAGTACTATTATTAATCTAACGTGAATTTGCACTTTGTAAAGATTCCACTGGGGAAATAGAAAACCACAGACAAAGTATTTATAGTAAAACATGTGTCCCCATAGGCATGTAATGATCAGGCTACTTTTGTTCTCAGGTTTACACTTAGAACAATACAAATATTCTATTGAGGTAATAGTATAGGATGTGTCGCTTAGACCTTGTACTGCTGCAGGCATGTAATTTTATATGTTGCAGATTTAAAAAGATTGCAACATGTAAAACGCAATGCATGGGCCTCATCAGACATGTGTGTGCCACCAAATAAAAAGCTTTGGCATGTGAACCAAAAAATGAAGCTGAAAAGAAGGCAATGGCTGTGGGCTTCATTTTATGATTTTAAAAACAGTTTTACTTACTAATGACAAAGAACTGTTGTTGGTAATCTTCCAAAGTACAGTCAATTTATACATACAGTAATAATCATTTCAATAAACGTACCAATTGAGTTTACAAGCTTGTTGGTAGATGTACTGAAAACCGCCCTTCGTAAACCTGCTGTACTAATAATGGACTGATTCAGTATGTCTTTCTCTGTATAGTACATTGATCATAACTCAGTTTCCTTCTCTTTACTTCACCACATCCCTACATTCATTCGCTAGAAAACTAAGAAAACATTTTAAATGGCAGCTATCCCTAATTGTAAAGAACAAAATGTTTAAACAAAATGCATTATCCTTGAAGTGAATTATACTGATTTGATTGAGTTATGGGTGCAGTAAGGATGCTAAAATTAGTTGAATAAATAATACAGCATATTTCAAATATAATCTGTGTCAAAGCCAAAACTGCATCTAATGTATACTGTTAACAGTATATCACTGACACTACTTTTTCATATAAGGGTATTGGATCTTTTTACTGTGTAATGGCAGAGATACTGTATGTTTCATACGATGAGTAAGGGATTCTGCATTTAACATGTTTTAAATATAATGATGTTGAGGCATTGTCAGCTATTGCAGCATTGCCTGTTTTATTTATGGTGCTTGTTTAACACACTGAATCTGTTTAGAATTCAGTGTTACAGTATCTCCTCTTTCATTATGTTTTAGTATCTGATGGAGAACACACCACTCCAGAAATGGAGTTTACTATTCACTTGCTCTCTAACCATCAGCAGTCGCCTGTCTTCCAAATCTCTGATCCTTCCATTGAGGTTAGCCAGGGTGGCAGAGTACCTGTAGGTAAGACAAACATATGCCAGGCTTCTTCACTCTAGCAGCCCACTGTTAAAGAAAGAAGCATTCATTCCGTTCTCTTTCCCCCTGTGAACTCCTATAAGTGGATATGTGTTGCCATGCTGTACCTGAGGTTGTTATAATATATCTATACAGTAGTTATAAATAGCTTTGATAATGTTATCATCAAAGCCTTATGCTTATGCAGTATATTGATAGAACTGAACATATTGTTCAGGCTCTATTTTGGATTTTAATTAAACTGTAACCCTTGGGGCAACTTCTTTCCTCAGGTCAGCAGCTGGCAGTCAGGGATGCAGATACAGACCCAGAGGACCTCATCTTTGAGCTAATGGAGGCACCTCGGCATGGCAGCTTGATGAAGTCTGACTATGGCTTCCAGACTCAAATGAGAAGTGGCAAGTTTTCATGTATTTAGTTGATACTGTATTTAGTCCTTTACCCCCAGTTATTAAAAAGGAAGCTGTGGGCTAGATACTTTTTCTTCAGTTTAAGCATTCCCAGGTTCCTTTTGATTTAGCACTTACTTAAAGCTGGTATAGATCTATATTGTCTCCTTAAAACTGCTTGATTTAAAATAACTGTTCAGCTGTTCTCTTTTATTTTCCTTTTTTTTTTTTTAGAAGACATGTCACATCATATTGTACCATGTCTTATGAGCCTATGCTACATATTTCAGGATTAAGGGCAACAGGCCATTTGCAACATACACTTGACAGAATCCGGCAGCAACTCCTCAAAATAATTAATCACCTGGAAGCTGTCTTAGTTATAAACTCTTTCCACTCAAGAAAGTCTTTAGGAGTTTATGTCTGTTTGCTGTAGAAAAAGCACGCTTCAAAATAGTGTATATTGTACCTAAAAACAGACATTGATATAGAATACCTGTGTGGTCATTTTATTGTTATCTTTCACACTGTCCTTTTTCCCTTCAATTCATTCTTCACACTGAATCTTGGCACACACTTTGTATCATCTCCCTGGGTTCTTAATGCTCTCTTAATCTGCTGCAGGAGACATCTTTAAATTTGATGATATCACCCAGAACACCCTTCAGTATTTACACGATGGGGAAACCACAGAAGAGGACAGCATTGAGTTCTCTGTGACTGATGGGGTCACTACAGTAACAACGCAAGTGAGGGTGTTGGTGTCAGTGACTGGGAATGGTGGACCAAAACTGGCTTCTGGTTCTTTGCTTTCGATAGAAGTATCTGAGACGAGCACCACTGTCATTGGAAGATCTCACATTGCATATGTTGTAAGCGTGTTTTGCTGAACTAAACCCTTCAGAAAAAACATTTGGGCTGTTTCAGCCCACCTCAAAAGTCTTTAACACATACCCCATTGACAGTTTTCGGCTACCCAATGAATTTTTTAAGCTGTATGATTTTCCTGAGTTATTCATACCAGGCTGCTTCATCATGATTGTGGGAGTTACCACTCTTGGTTACCACACTTCGTAGTGCTTTCATGATATGTGCTGCAGGTTTTATAATGGCAAATTTGAGCCCCTTCATTGGCCAAAAAGGTTAAAAGAGGAAAAATTGCTGAACTCTGGCTTTAGTTGTCAGTTGCTTTCAGTTAACATTTACAAGCTTGGCTAAAGGGTTTGGTCAAGCCTGGATTAATTGTTTGAATTTTTTGGAAACTATGCTATGTTTCTGAAAGGAGAATCCACCCACTAATCACATACGTAATCAAACTGTTCCTTTAAATAGCTCCCTCGTCTACGCATCCTTGTCATTTCTTTGTTTGGTCCTTCTCTCCTGCTTCCACCTTGCAGCACGACTTGTCTGTGGGGAAGGTGGCCCAGAGTGCCACTTGTCCTCCCTGCTGGCATTAGTTATCATTCAATCAATATACATTACATCACAGTTCAGCCAGCGTAGAGGGGTGGCTATCGAGCTCCAATGGACAAGGCCATGGGCCAGATTATATTGCTTTTCATTATGGGCATGATCATTTGTCAAATGCAGTAAAGAATTGTTAATTTCAAATCTTGTGGCTGTCTCCTATCTGAAATTCTGAGGCCCTTGACTAAATGCCCTTTGTTACCAGTCCAGACAGATACAGCTCTTGACCAGCTTTGATTGATGGACTGACCTCTGTCTAATAGCAATACAACTGCATAAAAATTCATATGCCGTTTAACTTTAATGCTATCTGGTAAGGTTACAATGTGTTTATGTTTCTGTACAGCTTTAAATGTTAACATTTGAATTGTTTGCATTATTTTCAGGATAACAACTCTCCAGATGACAAGATAAGGATTCAGCTGATTTCTTTGCCCATGTACGGGATGCTCACAATGACAGAATTTAGCCAGATACATGAACTCTCTGAGTTTTCATCGTTTACCATGGAGGACATTAATCGCCAAAGAATAAGGTAACAAATGCTAAGGTAGAAAGTTAGCTTTCTAGAGAAATGCTTTAATAAGACGATTTCATTAAAACCATAAAACACAGCTGATGTAAAATAGCCGTAATTTAATGAGCTTTGCATGTCCCCATACTGAATGTACCATCAATTTGTCTCCCTTATTAAGAACGTTATTTGTTTTTATAGCGAAAATCAGTTTTGATTTTCAAATCAATCTGCAAAATTCATGCAACAAAAAAAATATGATTTACTGGGGCAATAGATCAAAATGTAGTAAGGAACGTTTTTATGATTACCATATTCAAACATCAGAAATTATAAAATATACTCTGAGGGAATTTTAATGTAAACTTTCTGTCCTAACAGCTACACCACTTCTTTTGAGACTGGTAGTCAGCCTGTCACTGATATCTTTCATTATGTTGTCTACGACGCTGACAACAATCACCTTGACAACCAAATGTTCACTATCACTATAAAGTCCATCCAGCAGCAGCCTCCAGTTGCCACAGTCAGCAGTGGAATCACGGTACGTTATAGCCAAGCTGATTTACTGGGTTATCCGTATGAAGCACAGTCAGGCTGGGCATGCTTGAAATAAGCATGTCCAGGAATAGCATGATGTCTACATGCTGTTTGGGTATCTTTTTAGCATTGTTAATTGTTAAAATGTGAACACCTTATGCACTGAATTGTGCAATGTCTTAGATGAAAACATAATAATAAACATTGGTCTTCTTTTTAGTATACCTTCTATCTTCTTCTTTTCACTTCACGCAGGTGGAAGAGGGTGGCAGAGTACTGCTGTCATCAAGGAATATTTTAGCAACGGATCCAGACACTTCGAAGAAGGACTTGTTGATACAACTAATCACACCACCTAAATACGGCTACATTGAAAACTCAAACAGTGGTGTGTGGCTGTGCTCTGTATTTTACAGGCTGCATCATTGCTTTTTTTTTTTTAGCTGACAATATGAACGTTCACCATGGTAAATTGGCAGTTTTCCCGGTGATTATCCCATGCTTGTGCTATATAGTTTACCAAACTTGCCTGTTCTTTCTTTTGCTTCTCCACATTTCACAGTGGAATACTAGAATCTGTTATGCACAGTTTACCTCTGTAAAGAATGGACATTCCTGTTGTACAATCAATTATTAACATTTATTAACATTTAGCATTAGTTTTTCATACCCAGTTCATACTACTCAAATAACTGTTTATATCCATCTGTTTGCTTCCCTGATTAAATATTTACAATATGAATTAATTGATTATAACATGCAGGTTTTGTTGCTGTACCTGTCATGCTTACCTTACATTTTGACATCTGTTTTTTAGATGGAAAATCTGGAGCGGCAGTGACTGTCACGCCTGATGTTGTCTTCTCCCTTGAGGATATCATCTCTAACAACATTTACTATGTGCAGAGTGTCCATCAAACCGTTGAACATCTTCGGGACAGCTTTAGCTTCTACATTACTGATGGTTCCAGTCAGACAGAGGCTTTCACTATTGATATTGACATCCGGGTACAGTAACTACAGTTCAAAGCAACATTTCCTTGCGAGACAGATTACGCTATCACAAAATTAACAGAATCAACAGCATCACCGATATTTATTTATTATACTGTGTCACCATGCTCAGATGTTGATGATGAAGTTGATTGCATCTCGTTTAATGATCTTTTCACCTGCCATTTTCACATACTCTATTAAATCTTATTAACATCAGTAAATACAATAAAAAAACAACTGAAAATTGGGCATTAAATTGGATTTATATGTTTAAAGGCAGAAATGAATTTTGATCTGCACTATTTTGATCTCTGAAATATACTCCAGTGTGTGTCATTACAGTTAAAAATGTGCTGTCATTGTTTATAGCGTGCTATTGCAAACTTAACAGGTAGAAATGAATTACTGAAAAATGGAAAGGTTCCAACATTTAGCATGCTGCTTATTTGTATTTACCTCTTTAAAATTATAAACCATTCAATAACGCTGAAAGGGTTAATAAGGTCCTTTTGGTTTTGCTTGTTTCAGAGTAAGAACGATGAACCCCCAAAGATGTCTGTGAGCAGCGTGCAGGTGGAGGAAGCGTCTGGCGTGGTGATCAGGAACACTTCATTGACGCTGCTGGATCTTGATACTCCAGACAATGAACTGGTGTTCACTGTCACCAAGAAGCCAGACTATGGTGAGTCCCCATCTCCCAGGATTAGGGTCCTTTAGAATCACGGTGCTGAGAGAATATGAGAAACTCACACAAACTCACACAAGCAGGTCAACCTAGTGAGCCAGGAGACCATTTCTTCATTTTCTTCATGTGTGGTGCCGTCTGAGGTCATAGCAAATCATAGCAGGCATGGTAGTGGCATTAAAGGATGATCTTACACCTAATCAGATTTCTCATGTTTTTAAAATTTAATGTCACACAAAATGAGTTCTTTATAATGAAACGTCAATCACAAAACTTATTTTGATGGTTCAAAGAGAGGTTCTCTGAGTCATAAAAGAAGTTGATGACAGTCTCAGCGACGTCCTTTATTCCATTCATCTCAAGAGACTTTAAAAAACAATCTTTAATTAAAGAGTGAAAGTGTTCTGAACAGCTGCAATCCTCAAGGTGATGAATATTTGCATTTCTGCTGCATTAAAACATACAGTACTCACTTCAGGGGATTAAAAAGAGCTCAGTTCATGATTACAGAAATATTTGATTACTGAATGAGTTGGTCTTTGACCAAAAAAAAAAAAAGATTGAAACATGCTATAAATGTTCTTTACATTTTTTGTCTAAAGCGTGCAAATTGTTTCTCATCACTCATCATATTTCTTTGGTCTCCATAATCAGTGTGGTGGGGATCGGTCCTTTGTTTCTCACTATTACCCCAGGCAGGCCTGGTTCACTGTTTCACATCCGGGTGGAATCTGTAGGTGTTCTTTAATCTTTTGGTGTGCATCTTTTCATGCATGTTACCTGGGATAAAGGACCAGTTTTTAGCCAATGCCTGTTTTCAGGACATATAAAGGATTCTGACCCACTTTATACTTCATGTGTGCCTCACAGGTAAGCTGCGCCGGAGGCAGTTCTACTCGGAGCCCCTGGACAATGGGCGTGTCCTGTCCCAGGGCTCGTCTTTCACGTACCAGGATGTTCTGGATGAGCTGATTGTCTACACCCCTGACAGTCTGAGTGTCCATAGTGATGAGTTCCGCTTCTCCATCACTGACGGCCTCTACACTGAGAACGGGAGGATGGAGTTCACAATGAACGTACAGAAGAGCGAAACTCCAAGGCTCACTGTTAACAGAGACCTTCAGCTTGCAGCAGGTAGGGGGACATTTACCATCTAAATGAAATGCCCTACCAAGCAAGCATGCTGTATATTGGGCAAACTATCTGCAATGTGCTTTTAAAAGAATATGAAATATAATAAACATTTATATATATGTGTGTGTGTGTGTGTGTGTGTATTTAGGCTCTGTAGCTAAGATCACAGATCAGCATTTGAGAGCCACAGACATTGACTCTGATGAGCTGAAAGTGAAGTACACAATGACTAAGGACCCTACAGCTGGCAGACTGCAGCTGTCCAAGAATGGAAACCTTGTCCAGATCTCAGTCAAAGGACCTGTTAAGAGCTTCACACAGGCTGACATCAATAAAGGTAGGGGTTAATGTTCTTGCTTTTGTTATTGCAAATCTGAAATTGAGAAATTCTCCAGAGCAACTAAACAGTTGACTGGGGAAAGGGATTGTGTGCATGCAAGATGTAATGCATAAAAATCTTACTAAATTAGTTCTCTGAGGAATAGGGAAAAATGTAAAGAGATGCATCTGTTTTTATTATTTCTGAACATAAAACAAAACTGACTTACAGAGCGCAATATTGGTGTCAGAACATCAGGTCAGTGCTAAATTATGCAGCCCATTCATGTGTACTCTTCATTGGAAGCTTAAAAAATGAAAACTATACACACAGTATGTTCAGCTGACCAATAAGCTTCAGAAAATACAAGTGACTGATGCGTGACTTTTAAAGTTTTGATCTTTTCCAGGTTTTGTGGAGTACAGGCATGAAAAAGGAGAGTCAGGAGGAAGCTTTGCTTTTGAGTTTGACCTTGCTGACTTGGAAAGAAACAAATTGATTGATCAATCATTCTATATTAGCATTCTGGGTAAGTCCTTTCACTGCACTTGTTTGTGAAAAGGTAGCCATATCTTTCAGGTACAAGTTACAAGGTACAGTCACTATTGTGATTTTGCATCCTAACATTGTTATCTGATTAAATGTAAAGTAACACTGACTTTGTGTGTGTGGTCTGTGTTGCAGAGGACAGACTCCCCCCCACTGTTATAGTTAACAAAGGACTGGTGCTGGATGAGAACTCATTGAAGAAAATCACAACCCTGCAGCTGTCAGCCACAGACCAGGACAGTGAGCCGGGAGACCTGGTGTACCGGATCACCAAGCAGACACACCTGGGGCGCCTGGAGCATGCGGCTTCACCAGGTACAAAGACCTTCTTTTCTAACTCAAATTCATTCAAATTGTTTGACAACTTTTTACGTGAAAACAATGGCAACAATTTCAAGAAATGAATGCAGTACTGTGATTTCCCCTTCATTTCACAAGCCAATACCAAAGGCTACTTTTATTGCTAATACTTACAGAATACAGAGTGAGCAAAACACTATTCTGTCTTCTAAGAACAATTCTGGTGAACCAGAATAATAACATTTATTATCTGTATTCACCTCGCATGACAGGGAAACAATAAGTGATTGCTGTTCCATGAATACTCAGTAGGTGGCGGTAACAATGAGATTTTTCCTATACTTTCAACAATAATCAGTATTAAACATCAAAGCATCTTATTCCAGAGAGAGCATGGAAAACTACCATCTGCTTCCTCACTCTGAAAAAACCCAAGAAAGCAAGAGCCAATAGTTTTCTGCAGCTGCAATTGCTGAACAGTATTGACTATCCTCCTTCATCCTCACTCCTTTGTGCTCCAATCTGTAGAGACTCTATGTAGAATTCTGTTCAAATGGGGAAAGGTAAAAGGGAAACAAAGAGAGCCAATCACCACATTACAGCCAATCTCTTGTTGTAATAGGTTGTGCTGTAATAAGTAAGCACGTCATTTAAAGTGCGCTTGTCAGTGGTGTCTATTTTACCGTTCTTATCTTGTTTGCAGGGTCAAGGATAAGCACATTCACTCAAGCTGACTTGGCCTCACGTAGCATCCAGTATGTTCATACCAGCGAAGAGGAGAAGCACTCTGACAGCTTCACCTTCGTCGTGTCTGACGGGGCAAATGAGGTACACACACACACGTTTGATTTCCAAACATGAAATTAGAAACTGGTTATTGTTTATTATGTTTCCTCTATTATGAATTCTTTTTGACTACAGTACCTTACAAGACCTCTGACTGTTTAAAACAGGATATTAACCGTTAGATAACCCCTAAAACCAATGAGCAAAAGCATTTCTTGCAGTAGTTTTTCTTAGGTAAATGCATGTTTATGGATATGTTTATTTATCAAACAGTTTATGGGCTGTTGAAGCTTTGATTTTTAAGTGCATAGGGCTAATGGTTCCAGTAAATCTTGCCTGATATTTATTGCATGTAGGTCTCACATGGTCCTATGTAAAATGCTTACACATCATGGCAAGCAAGTATCTTACAGATATTTTACTGCTCAGCTTCCACCGTAGGAAGAGACACAGAGATATTGAAAACCTGCCTGAGTCAACAGAAAAGCACTGATTGGTTACTGAGAAGGAATGCCAAAGTGTGAGGCTTATAAGAGTTATTATGTAATTCCCAGAAGCAGCTTGATTCCTCTGGATTTCCATTACATTAGAGTAGATGTTGAACTTTATGCTGATTTGAATTTGGCTCTCGCCAAGATAAGCACTAACTAAGACTAGGTGGTTAGTAAATTTACAGTATAATCGTAAATCTCGAAAAACTACTCACTTCTAAATCTTTTGTAGTCATTTTTGTATTACTTTAGTATAAATACATGTTAATTTGGATTCATATGTTTTTTTCTGACTTTATGTGAACGAAAAGACACACATTTGCCCGTTTTCCCATTGGAAATAGTGATATTTTGAAATATCACTGTCCTGGTCACAAAAGCAAAGTTTGTGGGGAATAATAGCCATTTTCTATACTTTTGAGGCATAAGTAATTAGGAAATAACACTTACTACCCAGGAATGAAAAAAAAAAAAAAAATTGTCACAGTGTTATAGAGATGCGCCTTGATTTAGTGGGCTTGAATTGCATTGGTGCCCATTCAATGTTATTGGTTAATTTGCCCAAGTGTTCCTTCATGAGACCTCTTCATTGGAGTAGAATGCAGGAATGTGAAGAAGTGCAGCAGTGAAATATCTGGGAGAAGCATTTAGTATTTCTTGTTAATTAGTGACTTTGAAAAAAAATAACATCAAACACTAAACTGTTAAAGTGTGCATCTTTTAGCTAGAAACATGTAAAACCTACAGTGTTAGTAATTCATTTTATCTAAGCATAACTATATGTGTTAGCTCTATGTACTGTACTTTAAGGCTATCCCCCCACAGTGAAGGCTGTCCTAACAGTCACCCTGTGACTTCCAGGTTGCCCAAACTTTTTACATCACTATTCACCCTGTGGATGACTCCTTGCCATTGGTCCAGAATCCAGGAATGCATGTGCAGGAGGGTGTGAGAAAGACCATCACTGAGTTTGAACTCAAGGCTACTGATGCTGACACCGAGGTGAGCTCCGAGCGGCGAAGCAGCCTGGTTTCTGTACTCGGCCTGGGAACATAGGCACTAAGTTTGAGGAAGTTAGAAATCAATTTAATACATTTCAGAGAGGCAGGTATATATAAACAAAACAAGCCAAAGTAAACATGTTTCATTTTTGGTCAAACTCTATGTTACCAAACTAGCAACAAGAAAGTGCGGCAATTGTGATGAAATAAAAACTGTGGGAATTGCACTGTGACCTTAATAAAAGTATTAAAAATATTTTGTTTTTTGCAGACATAGACAGAAGTTATAGTAGTTTACTAGTTTGGTACTTAATACTCTTAACAGTGTTTTGCAAATGCAAAATATTTTAGTAAACATGTAGCAAACACTTTAACGTAATTTGACAGTGTTATTGCAGTAGTTTCACATTTTCTGTCCAACTCCTGTAATTTTTCCAGTGGACACAAATGGCAGCCTACAACATTGGGGTTGTGGGGTTGTAGGGTTGGCACACTCTATATGCATACACTTAGATGTGCTTTATTTCATTGTTGATTTTCTAAACCTAACCAACACAGGCTGAATCTGTTACCTTCACCATTATGCAAGTTCCTCGTCACGGTACAATCGAACGCACCAACAACGGCCAGCACTATCGGCAAACAAACTCCTTCACCATGGACGACATCTATCAGAACCGCGTCAGCTACAACCACGACGGCAGCAATTCCCTCAAGGATCGTTTTACCTTCACAGTGTCTGACGGGACCAATCAGTTCTTCATGGTGGAAGAGGGAGAGAAGGAGGTGAGTGGAAGATTGACGTGTGGGCCAAGCATTTACTCTAGTCTATAATTAACTACTTTTTTTTAAAGAGGTAAAACACCTGTTAATTTTACAAAACTAGAACTAAGCAACTAATTTCTCATGAACTTGTTTTTTCTCCTTTTGTTTATTTATTTTTTTCAGATTGTGACAGCTGCTCCTCAGAGGTTTAAAATAGACATCCTTCCAGTTGATGATGGTACTCCGAGAATTGTAACCAACCGCGGATTGCAGTGGCTGGAGTATATGGAGGGAAAGGTAACATTTGTCTTTACAAAAGAAATGCTTTGTACTATCAAAATTCCTCCACTTTCCAACTCATTCGTTTTTGTTTGGCTTATTTCTCTGGCCTGTGTGGCACTGCTTAAAATAACTGCAGTTCTACTTATGGAAAGTCATACTGTGTTTGCAAAGTCTTTCATCTCAGAGTGGTCCAATTTCTCTGAAGCTGGAAATATATCATGAAAATATCTCTCGACCTTCGTGAAGGTAATGGCTACATTTTGCATATTTTTTTTTTTTTAAATATTTTGAAAGACAAAACCCCCTTTGAAATACATGAGTAATATGTTCTTGTATTGCAAAATTCATATTGCAGATGATAAAACTGCAAAATGAAAGCTATCAGTATTTTACTAGAAAATCAGTAGATGTGAAATGCATTTAACATGTATATATCACCAGCTGTCACATACTTTGCAGATGATCTTGCTCATTTTCTGTTGACATGTTGACATTTCTTCTCATTTTTTGTTTTTAATCACTGTGTCGCCATCTACTGGACAAAGATTGAAACAACCTTTTAAATTGTGCCTTCGGAATAGCACAAACAAAATACATGAATACAACAAACATACATATACTTCTTTCATTTTTCATTTAGCATTTTAGTGGATAGTTGACTCAAGACTGCCTGGCATTAATTGTTTGAACTCTGTCCTTCATAACAGGCCACCAATCTAATCACTAAGAAAGAGCTGCTCGCAATGGACCCTGATACGGAGGACAAACAGCTGGTTTATGAGATCACTGCCACACCAAAGCATGGGTACCTGGAGACCAAACTCAAACCTGGAGCTCCCATTACAACATTCACACAAGGTACAGCTCGGACTGCTTATTATATCAGGTGAACCTGTTCTGTGCAATGTTAGACCACTCGGAATGAATTCAATAAAATAAAAAAATGCTATTTACCCTTTCACTTCTCAACGCCTGGTTTCAAAACGAATAGTTTTCAGTGGACAGTGCTTTCACAGTACTTTGATACAGTAAGAAGTCCAAATAAATGGAGGCCAAGGATGCTGCTCCTAAATACATCACAAAATGCAAAGACCCCCGCCATCCCCCATTAGAAATATTGTCTAGGAATGTACGTTACAAAAAGCCTCTAGAATGCACATGATACTTCATTCCACACTGTAGTATTTGATTAACAGTGAGCACCTTAAATATTTCTCTTATTGTCTTTACAGCGGACATTAACCTGGGTTTGATTCACTATGTCTTAAACAAGGAGAGAATTCAGGAGACTATGGACACTTTCAAGTTTCTGGTCAAGGACAATAAACCAAATGTTGTCAGAGACAATGTGTTCCACATTCAGTGGTCTCTGATCAGCTTTCAATACACCAAGTAAGCCATTCAAAGGTTTTTAAAGCTCTTTCATCCAAAACAGACTGGAAACAAAAACTTTCTGAATGCAAAAGGAGGACCTCCATTAACAACACATACAGCAATATATAACAACTGCATAATTACTCAGTACTAGGCATACCTAAAATCACAGTGATTTCATATGTGTTACTACTAGTTATGCAAACTGCCATTCAGCTAATTAAAAAAGTTTTTTTTTTTTTCATTTAACCCATTTTCCTATTTCATAATAGGTGGAATGGAATGGATGAATTATAAAAACTGCTTTTGATGTTCAGATTTCTATGTTTTGTTTACTTGTGGTTGCAGCTTCAACGTCAGTGAAAAAGCAGGCACTGTCAGTGTAACAGTGAAGAGGAGTGGCAATCTGAACCAGTATGCCATCATCCTGTGTCGCACTGAACAGGGTACTGCCACCTCCACCTCCAGCATCGACTCAAAGCCAGGGCAGCAAGACTATATGGAATATGCTGGACAGGTTGGTTCACTGGCCACGAACCACAAAAAAAAAAACACTGCTAGTGAAATGTGTAATTGTATACATGTCTTTAAGAACTGTGATGCACCAATAGTGTACACAAACTTTATTCATTTTATTTATTGTTTTATTTATCAACGTCTTGTTCACATAATAGATTATTACTTAAATCTATACAAAACAAGTCTAAAGTCATGGTGAATCCATGATATGTTAAAAACATTCAAATCATTGTATGTTTGGTAGTATTACTAGTGTTAAGCAGCGCAGTACTGCAGATTGTGTTCACTGCTCACCCAGTTTCTCTTCCCACCCACCCCCTACCCACCCGCCCAACAGGTCCAGTTTGACGAGAGAGAGGACACCAAAGCCTGCACCATTGCAATCAATGATGATCAGGTCTTTGAAAACATTGAGAGTTTCAATGTGGAGCTCAGTATGCCAGCCTATGCCCTACTGGGGAAGATCACCAGAGCCAAAGTGAACATCAACGACACTGAGGACGAGCCCACTCTGCAGTTCGACCAGAAGGCTTATCACGTTAATGAAAGCGCTGGATTCTTCTTTGCACCCATTAAACGAAAAGGTGAGTTTCAAGCATAATGTGACCATTTTCTTAATTACCTATACTGGCCAGTTCAGTTAATATACAATTTGGAATAATGATGGATAAAATAAATGTTAAGTGGTTGGCATAGAAAAGAAAAGAAGTGCCTGCTAAGTGGTCAAGTTGTACTTTACATACACGGTGTACAGTGTGGTGTATTCTCTTATCATTTATTTATCTATCACGTATTAATTATTCAGTCATTTTGTTCAAGTGGGTGAGCCAGGATCTCCAGACTCTCTTAGCCTTCAACCTTTTGTTTCAGGTAATGCTCTGCTGTATCCCCTTGTCATTAATCTCATCAACGCAGTTTTATCATATTCTTGTCCAGGTGATACCAGCAGCACTGTATCTGCTCTGTGCTACACTGTTTCGAAATCGGCCCAGGGCAGCAGCCTGCATGCTCTGGAGTCTGGGTCGGATTTCAAGTCCAGGGGAATGAGCAGTGAGAACCGTGTGGTCTTCGGGCCGGGGGTGAGCATGTCCACCTGTGATGTGAAGCTGATTGACGACAGCGAGTATGAAGGGGAAGAGGAGTTTGAGATCGCCCTAGCGGACACCTCGGACAACGCGCGGTTGGGTGGCGTGGCCACTGCCAAGGTGATAATTGATGGGCCCAATGACGCCTCCACAGTGTTCCTGGGGAATGCTTCTTTTACATTCAGTGAGGATGCAGGTAAACATCAGAACACTGCCAAATCCATTACCCCTGGTAAAACATGTTGTTTCCATGGCAACATTTAATCCCCTCCTGTAGTCAATATAATTCCACTTGCATTCTCCCTCTAGTGTAGCACATTTTTTGTTGTGCTTGCATTGATCTTAATTTTGAGTAGCCCTGGATCTAATGCTAATTATTTACATTTTTGAAAAATAAAATTCACCCAATAAAGCTGCATTCAGTTTGTGCTGTGAATGAAGTATATAAATCAACTCCAATGAAATGGTTTTGCACTAATAGGCTGTATTAAATATGGTAACACAAGGGAAGCTGCAATGGCCTGAGTCATTAGGTAGATTAGTACTATACTTGTATTATTTTCATCTTTACATAACAATGGCATCACAGTGGTTTGATTCAATGCACGTTGGCAGTCCACAACACCATGGTATCATATCTGTACACAGTGCAATATTTTTTCAAATGTGTTGTATTGTCATGCTGGTCATAGTGTGCCCTGCTGGTAGTTATGCTAGGTTTTTTTCAGGTAATATGAAAATGTTTTTCTTCTTTCTTTCTGTAACAGCAGAGGAGCTCAGGTTTAAACTTTAACACCGACTAGCACTTGTATACAGAGCTGAGACAGGAAGAACAACTACAAGAAGACATTCTATAACTGAGTAGCGGTTCAAGAGACACTAACAGTTTCCTCATGCATGTATTAAAAAGATGTATGTTATCCAGCTAAATGATTTGTGTGAATTTATATATTAAAATGTGATTGCAATTGTCTTTTTAGGCACCATTGAAATTCCTGTTTTAAGACATGGCAGTGACCTTTCGACAGTGACCTCAGTTTGGTGCGCCACCCGACCTTCCGATCCCACCTCCGCCACCCCGGGAGTGGACTACATCCCTAGCTCCAAAAAGGTGGAGTTCAGGCCTGGGAAAACTGAAGAGGTGAGGCCCTGTGCTGGTGTCTTAGCGGGAAATGAATCCCTTGAATTATGTCACTTTGTAGGGACGTATAAGCATGTATATTTTGTATGTTGCGCTGCATAACATTTTATTAGGTCCTATTCATGAGGCTTTCATTCACAATGTGTTTGTTTTTTTTATTATTCAATCTTGATAGAGTTTTGAAACAGGAGCATAAATTATATAAAAAAAAAAAAAGTATGTATAGTAATTCATCAAAATGAAAGTTAACGTGTTCATGAAGAAGACCAATGGCTTATTAAGCAGTTCCATAACTCTGTTTAGGGCCACGAGGAGCAAAGTTCATATGTTCTCCTTAAATTGTATGATACAGACTGTGTAATTATCTCTGCAGGTCTGTAGCCTGACTATACTAGATGACACTCACAATCCCACCATTGAAGGCACAGAGTCTTTTGTGGTGTTCCTCAGCTCAGCGCATGGGGCCGAACTCACCAAACCTTTCCAGGCTACTGTCGTCATCACAGACACATTCCAGGATGGTAGGCTAAGAGTCGCTCACAGTATTCACTGGCTCTTTATAAAATATAGGATTTTATTGCTAAAAAGGTTTTGGGTGTAAATACAACAGAAATGTCATGATTTGTTAATATCTGTAAATACACGTCCATAAATATACCATATTGTCTGTGTGTCCATTTTCATTTTAACAGCAGCAAAGGAAATACCATGGAGCAATCTACACACCAGGATTTACACTTCCCTTAACACATCATCTTTAATGAAAATGCAGTGCTTCTATCAGTGGTCACTATTTTAGGGACCGTGATAAAGCAAGGGCATCCACTGTGCACAATGTGCTTCCTATCCATGGCATTGCCATAGCTGGAAATGCTGTTGTCCGTTAATATTTCTGCCAGGTGATTTTAGCATGTTATACTGGTATCCCCATTGGTAATTTGCATGCTATTCTGTGTTACCTTCTACTCATGAAATAGCCTTTTGTTTCTTACATGTCTTGTGTTTACAATGTGTTAGTCATTTTATATAGAAGGTGTCTGTGTCTTTATGCAACTCAAGCATATCATACTTCTCCATTCAACCTAAAATATCAGCAATTAAGTAAGTTGGTATGAGCAGTTAGAGAAGTTAAAATGATCACACTAACCAGCTGTAATCTGTGCTACCCTTGTGTAATAAATCACAAATTGCCCTGCAACCCCTGAACAGCTTGACTATGACAAGAAATGTGCCCTCAGTAACAGGGGGTTACAGCCACATAGCAGAATGAAGCACTTCTCCTGGGAGAGTGTAACCAGTCATAGCTGCTTACATAAAAAGACAAAGATAGAGGTAAAGGGCTATTGTATTATGCTTTATATTCAGGCAGAAGCAGGGAAACCTCTAATGTCATATTGTGTGAGCAGATTATTTCACCCTACTACAAGTCGGACATTTTAAAACTCAAACACAAACAAATGTAGATATTCTTCTTGACAAACTCACCCCTACAATTTGTTAAGAAGTTTCTTCTTCTATACACATGTCTAACTTATTAGTATATCATGGACTGCAGGGTGTAACCACGCTGGTTAAAGTTGTTCCTAGGAAATATATGAGTGAGAAACATCACATTGCACAAATACCCAGACCAAGTTTAAGTTCTTCATTGTTTTGTACAATTGCATAACAATCCATGTCAAGTTTTTTTACACCCCAAATAGTAGGTTAGTGAGCAGGAGATGTACAAAAAATATCCTTAGCTGTTGGATTAGAGATTCCAATATATAGTATGCATTATTACTGATATGTCTTTACTTCAGTTCCCAGCATGCAGTTTGGTAAAGATGTGTATTCAGTGAAGGAGAATGAAGCAGTCTTGAGCATTCCTGTTATCCGCACTGGAGACCTGACATTCGAGTCTTCTGTGAGGTGTTACACCAGGATGCAGTCTGCTATGGTGATGGATGACTTTGAGGAGAGGAGGAACTCAGATGATTCTCGAATTACTTTCCTCAAAGGAGAAAAGGTACAATTATTATTACTTGTACTGTCAGTCCGGGTTCAAATCACGCTGATGTTGATCTGCTGCCAATGGATAGGAACATGACCAATAAATCTGTCAACTTAATTCCAGTGCAAGATCTGGTGGCTGTTGAAAGGATTCCACCATTAAAGAAAAAAGCAAACAAAACCAATCCTTACTCTGCTGAAAATGGGAGTTCAGAGTAACATATGAATGGCTACAGCAGTAACAATTCTTCAGATCTAGCCCAGATTCAGGCTAACCCATTGCTGTCCTAGGCTCTAATAGGTTTTCCAACCCCTTAGTATTTTATCATGTATAACATGTAGCTTAAGTAATAAAGCACAAATATGAAGTGGGCAAAACAGTCTTTTGATTTTCTTCCAGGTGAAAAACTGCACTGTTCTTATAAATGACGACTCTGTGTTTGAACCAGAGGAGCAGTTCCAAGTTTACCTCAGCAATCCCCTTGGAAACCACTGGAGTGGAGCCAGAGTCGGCAAAAATGAAGTGGCCACCATCACCATTACCAATGATGAGGACGGTAAGCAGCGGAGCACTGGAACCTAAAAAGTGTAAAACAAAAACTGCTGCAATCTTATTTAAATCTTTCTCTTTCATATCTATATATACACACATCAGCACCAACAATTGAATTTGAGGAGCCGACATACCAGGTGCGGGAGCCCCCGGGTCCAGACGGCATTGCAGTTCTGAACATCAAAGTGATCAGGAAAGGAGACCAGAACCGGACTTCGAAGGTTCGCTGCAGCACCAGAGACGGGTCAGCCCAGTCTGGAGTCGACTACAATCCCAAGAGCAGGGTGCTGAAATTCAGCCCTGGTGAGTGTGCTATCTGTTTAAACACAGTGCCAATCAAAAAGAATACAACTTGTAATGGGAATGTTAAAAATTTGTTTCAAAACCCCTCAACTTTATGCCATTTGACAGCAGTATCTTACAGTATTTTTGTAAAATTTTACTCTTTGCTATTTTGTTTATTTGATAAGCAGACTCACAAATGAAAACAGTTTTGCATCTGATTTAGAAATGAACGCAAATCTTTTTTTGTGGATAACTAAATATGACCCTGTGCAACTACTGTATGTTCTGCAGGCACTGACCGCATCCTCTTTAATGTGGAGATTCTGTCCAATGAGGACAGGGAGTGGCACGAGTTGTTCTCATTGGTCCTGGGCCCTGATGACCCAGTAGAAGCAGTGCTGGGAGAAATCACCACAGCAACAGTGACTATTCTGGACCAGGAGGCAGCAGGAAGTCTTATACTGCCAGCTCTGCCAATTGTAAGTCATAACGGTAAAAGTTTAAGATACACATTTTAAACACGTTTATAAAAATGGAAGTATCTTTTTTTTTTTTTTTTTAAATATGTATTTTCCAGAAATAGAAGTATAATGTAAATTTGAATGAATTTTACACATTATAACTTAATTCTTACTTTAAAGTTGTAATATTTACCTTTTATAAGTCCTAGTTAACATTGCCTGGAGCATAATGCCACCTAGTGGGTGAATGTTGTATGTTTGGTTCCTTTCTTATTTTTATAAATAGGGCTTGACGTTTTGGGGTTTCTATTTTTGATCATATAACGTCCCTTTAAACTAATTATGAGCTGATTCTGTTTCCTAATTAAACTCCTAAAAAACTGTTAATTCCTTCATATCTTGTCTGAGCCAGAATCTGTTTTGTTAATTATTCATCCTAGATCCTAATTACATTTCATTAGGATAGTTGTGCTTTTATTCTTTTCACTCATTTAAGAGAGTTGTCCTGACAGATTTTCTGATAGCAAGTCCATAATTAAAAATACACTTGATTTGTAGCAAAGAAAAAAAAAAAATCTTAAACCCAGTTTGCAATGAATAGTTTTCTCTTTATTAAGATGCAGAGACTGCTTAACAGTGACTAATTAACATTTAAAGGGTGATAGAGATTTGGAAAATAAAAAAAAATGAAAAGTTCAAGCCCTATTTATAGACAGCTTATTTTGTTCTGGCAGAGTCACCCGTTTTGTTCCTTTACAGGTGGTTTCCTTGTCCGACTATGATCATGTTCAAGAGGTGACCAAGGAGGGTAGTAAGAAGACTCCACCCCCCGGCTACCCACTGGTCTGTGTGACCCCTTGTGACCCACACTACCCCAAGTACCCTGTAGTGAAGGAGCGCTGCGACGAAGCGGGAATTAACCAGTCATCTATCCGCTTTAGCTGGGAAGTGGCTGCTCCCACTGACATCAGTGGAGCTAGATCACCGTTTGAGACTGTAACTGACAATACCCCATACACCAGCGTCAACCACATGGTCAGTCAAGAGCATTATTGCTGCTATTCAGTGATGTGGAGGGACTGATTTAGTACCATCAATCAAACGGACAACTTTCTTTTTTTTTATGTGCTGAGACTTACAAGCTTTTTCTATTTAAGATCTGTTAAAGATAATAAGATCTGTTAACAGTTTCTTATTATCTTTATACCGTTTAAACTTTCCTCTCTGACAGTATCGTCCTTTGCCTTTGCACTTGCTTTAAGAGAACCATCTGTTGTTAATTATTCAGCTTTTAACCCTTTGAGTAATACGAATGTACTGGTACGTCATTAAATTAATAGTCCTCAGGGAGTACGAACGTACCGGTACGTTATGCAAATTCTGAACTTTGAACTTGAACCTGCTGTGATATTGTAACACTAGTAACACCTTGTAGAGGTTTCTTGCGCCATCTGCCAGATATTTATGGAATTATACACAACAAACCCAGTCATAAAACGTCAACAATGTCTGGAAAACTGCGAAAAATGGTCTGTGGGAAAGAAGTACTAGAAATGATATTGAATTCCAATTCTGATTGAGATTTAAATTCTTCTACTGAATCAGGTGCCAGTGAGTGTGTCAGTGAAGAATATTTATATTCAACATCAAGTTACAGGTGTCCAGCGAAGACTTAGTTTTGTCGATTGTGCAACAAAGTCTCTCAAGTGGTACAAGAAGTTATTGTTCCACTTGTTTGACATGGCCATGTTGATCGCCTTCATTCTCCACAAAACTACATCTAAAAAAATAATCCCTTTCAGCAAGATCAGGCACTGCTTCATCTCACAGCTTGTAGAAAATATCACACAAGGTAGGTCATCCAGTCGAGGAGACACCCAAGCACAGACAACGTGACACGGATCATTGACCTTCATTTTCCTCACTGTCTTCACCCTCAGCATGTCTTTATCTGGATATGATTCTCTCTCTCTCTCTTTTTTTCATGACGTGTTGTCATTGATCCGGATCGTTGTTTATTGTTTATTGATTACCTACTATTTTTGTCAAAACCTTTCCCTATGACAAAATAATGATTCATATTTATTTGTTTTGTTTATTTACGATAAGAAATTGTTTACATATTTTTATTGTGTAATAAATTGCTAATAGGCCTACTAACAAATGTATCGATGTGAGGAGTGTAAATATGAAAAATTATGAAAAATATAAAAAAACTCACTTCAGTGGGCCCATCAAAACATTCTACAACTCACTACTCAAAGGGTTAATGAAAGGCGCACAGTTGATTGAAACCTGCAGTATTATAATAGGTGAAAATCTCCTTAGCCTTTTTCAAATGAATGTTTTACAGAAAGCAAGTTAGATGCTGCACTGCTGTTTGAGTCAAAAGTGAATTGCTTCACATTTGCTGCCCTTGCTCAGTTCCCGCTTTTTGAATCTGCAGGTCCTGGACAGTGTTTACTTCAGCCGTCGTTTCCATGTGCGTTGTGTGGCCAAGGCTGTTGACAATACAGGCCATGTGGGCACTCCATTGAGAAGCAACATTGTCACTATTGGAACAGAGGGCTCTATCTGCCACACTCCAGTAGTGGCAGGCACAGCAAGAGGCTACCAGGCACAGTCCTTCATAGCAACACTCAAATACCTGGACGTCAAGCACAAAGAGCATCCAAACAGGTAACCTGCCAAAGGGGTGATTATCCTCTGAAGTTAAATTAGTTATTCATTCATTCATTCATTCATTATAGGTTGAATAAATAAACTTTTTTTTTTTTATTGGGGGAAAAAAAAAATTAGGAAACTATACATTCTTACAATAAATTGACCAATATTTATTGATGTATTATCAAATCAAAATCAGCATTTGTTCTTTTTAATGTATTTTACAATTTTTTGGAAAACATGAATACATTAATTATTGTTTTAGTCTCCACAATTACACAATATTGAGTATCTTGCTTTATGGAATGGTAATTATAAATTGTGGGCACTTTTTGCAGTATTCAAGACACGCCAGACTGTTTTTTAAAAAAAAATATGCTCACTATCTTTTTCTAAGAATGTTGCTAAAATCTTTTCACGAGATTCTTAAAAAAAAAAAAAAAAAAAAAAA
Source organism: Polyodon spathula (assembly GCF_017654505.1). Taxonomy (NCBI): domain Eukaryota; kingdom Metazoa; phylum Chordata; class Actinopteri; order Acipenseriformes; family Polyodontidae; genus Polyodon; species Polyodon spathula. Next base: position 32,277,591 of record NC_054534.1, read on the forward strand.
AAAGATTAAGCTTCTAAAAAGTAAGCTAAGGAAATATATACGCTAAGGAAATATATAAACCTGGTAGAGTAGCACATTTTCCCTGCTAATATCAGTCTACATCGGTTTGCATTCTAGAATCCATATTTCAGTGCAGATCCCTCACCAGGATGGCATGCTGCCTCTGATCTCCACCATGCCACTGCTTAACCTCAACTTCCTGCTGTCTGAGTCCATCTACAGACATCAGCACATCTGTTCCAACCTGGTCACGCTTCGAGACCTGGAGGGCATCTCTGGTGAGAGACGAAAGTCATCTTATTGTTTCATTGTGTTTGTCATCAAGCATTGTTTGCGCTGACTCCATAAGTGTTTCTCATTCACAATTGCTCTGGACCCTTGCTCCAAATTGTTGTGTAGAAGAATAAGGACAGCACAATACAGTGAGGAAGCAACAATGGCTTTTTGGAGATGGAATGTAGATGCCATCTCAGTCTCAAATCACTGTAGGAAGTTTTTTTTCACTGTAGGATCAACTAGGTAAGGAAATGGGGAGTATTTTAATTATACAACAGTTGTTCATAAATCTAGTGATTTAATTACTTTTTAGTATTTAAAATCAATGCAATACATTAAAAAAATGAATACTCTTTAACAAGCGCTGTGGTTATTTCACTCATGAAGATGGTCGTAAACAATTAATTTGGGCTTCCTCATTTGTGATATAACTACAGTACCCTACGAAGGTTCATGATACGTCCTCTGTGAACCCTGTCTAGCTTTCAATATGAAGGAGAAAGACAAGACCAAACCATTTTGTTTGGTTTGTGTTTCAGAGACTGGTTTTCTTGATGACATTTTCTACGACAGTATTTCCCTGGGCCCTGGTTTCGACCGGCCCTATCAGTTTAACCCCAGTGTGCGGGAACCCAAGACCATCCAGCTGTACAAACACCTTAACCTCAAGAGCTGCATCTGGACATTTGATGCCTACTATGACATGACAGAACTGATCGATGTCTGTGGAGGATCTGTAACGGCTGACTTCCAGGTTCGTACTGCAGTGGTCAATGTCAAGGGAACGGTAGTGAGCACTCTGTGTTCCATTGCTTTTCTTTTCATTATACTAATTAGATTTAAAAAAAAAACACACAAAAAAACTGAAATACCTGAATATGTTGCAATATTCAAGTTAATGACTGAGGCACTTAATTGAGGTTTCGCTGTACTGTAAAATTGATTTGTCTGTTTAGGAATTTTGTTTAGTTTTCTGTGCATCTATTTTTGAGAGGAACCTGACTGTATCAATGATGGTATTTTATCTTTCACCAGGTGAGAGACTCTGCGCAGTCCTTCCTGACAATACAGGTTCCACTGTATGTGTCATATATTTATGTGACAGCACCAAGAGGCTGGGCATCCCTTGAGCATCACACAGAGATGGAGTTTTCATTCTTCTATGATACAGTCCTCTGGAGAACAGGTAAGCAGTTTCCTAGTGTAGGGTTTAAACCTTGCTTGCCATTTGGATTTACTTAAAGGGTAAAATTAAAAGAAATTCTATTGGTTCTGCCTCTGACAGATAGTATTGTAGGAGGCAGTGTGACCCAACATTATTTTAGTCTTAGGATAGACAGTCAAGAGATACTAGTTGTTGTTTATTTATTTTTATTACATATAAATAAATGCTATAAACATAAAGCCCCTAAAAATAAATCCTTAGTGTTAGTTACTGCACACAGAACACAGAATATCATATGTACAGTATATGTTTGGTTTCATTTATCAAGACATTTGTGTTCATTGCTTGGTTTTAAAACTAGTTTATAACTACAACAAATACTTCTATGTCATCTAATCCCATTTTGCCTCATGCAGGTATACAGACTGACAGTGTGCTGTCAGCAAGACTTCAGATAATCAGAATCTACATCAGGGAAGACGGCTGTCTTGTCATTGAATTCAAAACTTATGTAAAATTCAGAGGTAAGACATTCCTCCATCCTGAGGATAACATTTTGTGAGTTTATAGTGTGCATACTTAGAAAAAGTCATTTATTTGCTTTTTTTGACCACTTGAATAGGAAACAGTAAAAAAAAAAAAAAAAAAAAAAAAAAAAAAAAAAAACACATATTAATTATAGCATTAGGTTAATAAGAGAAGCACGTCTTCGGGTAAAGATGCAATACAGTATTGATCAGGCAATACTTTATCCCAATGAATATTATTGATATTATATGTTAGTGAATATGTGGAATGTGCCTTTATTTTTTAATGGATTTTGTTTTATATTCTTGGGAGGAAGTAGCCTTATTTTGCATAGGAATATTATTTCCAGCTTGAGGTCTCAGGCAGGCTGCCAGGAATTTTGATTCAGGTGATTGACACACACTGTAATTATGGTTCCTTCCTGTTAGGTCAGTTTGTGATGGAGCACCACACCCTGCCTGGTCAGAAGTCTCACCTGATGGCCCCTGACCACCTGGGAGGTATTGAGTTTGAGCTACAGTTGCTGTGGAGCGCCCAGTCCTTCGATTCCCCATATCAGCTGTGGAGGGCAACCAGTTCTTACAGCAGGTAAGATGGAGTTTCTGAAACGTCTATTAGTGTAATACTGTTTCTGCTGGCATGACTGTCTTCTCACTGAATACATTGTGTTGTTTTGCAGGAAGGACTACTCAGGGGAATACTCAGTTGTCCTCATCCCCTGTACTGTACAGCCCACTCAGCCATGGATCGACCCTGGGGACAAGCCTCTGGCCTGCACAGCGCATGCCCCAGAGAAGTAATTCAGATATTGTTTGCATATGTAGGGCAGATTCCCTTTAATGAACTGGAAACTGTTGTAATACTGCTCTATTGCTCTGAGAAGAGACGTTATAACTTGGATGTTTGCATCAGTTCGTAAAGTATTACAAAATAATTTTACCTGCCGATATAATTTTTTCATGTCTTTCTGAAAAAAATAATTTCTGTCTGAACAGATTTTATAAGCTTTTCTGAAATGTCGATGCGTTCTTTCCTAAATATTTGTTTCTGCCCATTCTTGATTAGGTTCCTGGTCCCAATTGCATTCCAGCAGACAAGCCGCCCAGTTCCAGTAGTCTATTCTTTAAACACAGAGTTCCAGCTGTGTAACAATGAGAAGATCTTCATGATGGACCCAGCCACAGCAGAAATGTCCATGACTGAAATGGATTACAAAGGAGCTTTCTCTATGGGTAACTTAAATAGATGTATCACTTCATTAGAGAAGGCAAAACGTAAATAGATAGAGCAGGTGGAGCCAGCAGTGTAAGAGTCCTTGGAGAAACCATCTCCAGGCATATATAAGCTTCTTATATGAAATTATTATATAATTGTAATTCCACAGCCACTGCTACTTCAACTGCTAATATCTCATTAACTATTTCAGCTGGCAACTTCATATTTTCAATGTTATGGAAAAGCCTTGGATCTAACAGCACCCTTCAACCTGCTCTGAGCTAAGATGGTGGCTGACGTATTGTGGTCATGTTGCCTTTTGGTTTCCAGATGATAAAAACCTAAAGCTTTGATTTACTTCATACTGCTAAGAACCTAATATGCCATATTGAGGTCATGTGACTTACATTTCTGGAACAGGGAGCACCTAATGTGTGATAACCAGCTGTATTCTTTTATTTTATTAGTACCTCATCAATGTTTATTCCCCTGGGCATGCTCTATGTTATCACAAAATAAAAATGTCTGGTTTCACAAAAGCAGTAACAAATTGATTGACTATTGAAGAGAGATGGTCTATGATGAATGGTGTTTTCTGTTTCAGTATGACTAGCATTTCCATTATTCATGGTACTGTTGTATTTTTTAGTTGCAATCTCTTCATTTTTGTATCTACATTCCTTTATTCTCTTCCAACAGGTCAGACCCTCTATGGTCGTGTCCTCTGGAATCCTGAACAGAACCTGAACTCTGCCTACAAGCTGCAGCTAGAGAAGGTGTATCTGTGCACTGGCAAAGACGGATACGTGCCTTTCTTCGACCCCACTGGCACTCTTTATAACGAGGGCCCACAGTACGGCTGTATTCAGCCCAACAAGCACCTGAAACACAGGTTCCTCATACTGGTGCGTTTAAGACTGTTACTGCATACAGTGGCAGCATTTCAGACAGAGCTGTAGCCACCATATATGCGTGATGCACATTTTTGCATGCTAACAAACTAAATCAGAAATACAAATATCAGTAGTAAACTAAAATGTGATGTCATATGGAAATGTTAATCTGATTTTGAACTATTTCTAAACAACTGAGAATCTTGTTTCTTTAGGATCGAAACCAGCCTGAGGTTTGTGACCGGTACTTCCATGACGTTCCCTTCGATGCTAACTTCGCCTCTGACCTGACCGATCTCCACTCCATGACTGAGATGCCTGGAGTGGACGGCTTCACAATGAAGGTTGATGCCCTCTACAAGGTTAGCATAGAGAAGTGCCTTTCTATGTACTGTATTACAATAGGATTTGTGTTGCTGTTCTTGAAGACAAGCTAAATGAACACTGCAGATCAGGCAGTTATTTCATAAAGTCAGGAAGTCAATTTAGAAGTTTATTTCAAAATATGTTGTGTAACACTAGAAAATTAACTGTAAGTTTTACAGTTATTCAGTTGGTGAGATTTCACATTTAATACTTTATATGTCACATATATCATATTACTTACTTACTGTATACTAATATGCATAGACTACTTACAAACAGTGTTTAGGAATCAATTGAACTGAGCTTTTGAGGTGACATCCTGTTCACAGTGGCCTTATTTACATTAGTTACTTATCAAACTGCAATGTGTGTAAAATTTTACAGAGCTTTTATTTATTGTTCTTTAAAAGGTGGAGGCCGGCCATCAGTGGTATTTACAAGTGATCTACGTCATCGGGCCCAAGTCAGTGTCGGGGCCCAGGATTCAACGGTCGCTGACGTACCAGCTGAAACGCAGCCGGAGGGATCTGGTGGACAAGAGCGGCCAACTCACCCTGGATGAATCGCTGATCTACGACAACAAGGGGGATCAGGTGAAGAACGGCACCAATATGAAGTCTCTGAGCTTGGAAGTGGAGGCCGCAGCCTCAGCCTCCCAAACAGGCAGCTCCATTGGTGGTGTTGTTGCCACAGTAACGGTGCTGTTCCTCATCTTCCTGGCCTCTTGCTTCCTGTTCAAAAAATGCCGAAGACAAGGGAAAAAGAAGATGCCTGCCAAAAACCTGGCAGAGGAGTACCCTCTGAACACGAAAGTGGAAGTCTGCCTGCGGAATGTGGACAGCCTAGAGAAGAACCTCAACAGCAATCACTGCACAGCGAGGAACGTCAATATACTGAATAAAAATGAGGCCTGCAAAGTGAAAGGGGTCAAGGTCAAGCAAGTAAATCTAGAGGTCAAAGTTCATAACAATTTACATGATGGCACAGAAGTTTGATATATATTTTTTTGTTTTTGTAATCTTGTTAAAAAAAATATATATATTTGTAATAAAACAAATTGTAATTCTTGTATTTTTATATAAATATGGAAAAAGGGAAAAGTAGTATAAGTGCTGGTTAGCTACGCAGTGTTTTTCACTTCACAACTGAGCTACCTCATCTACGCTATTGACCATCGCCTGATTCTTATCTAGTTTTTTTCAAGAACTGATTCACTGATTTTGTGTCTCATCACACTCTAAAATTACAATAAAACAATTTGCAAACGAAAGTATTTTTAGTGCTATAAAAATACAGTTTTAAATCATGAGCTTTATTTATTCTAAACTTGTTCGTAACCAAACAATGAAAAACAAAACCTTGTATTTTATATTTTATAGGTATATAAATGTTACATGATATCATTTCAAAACTTTGGTGTTACTGTCAATCATATGACTAGGCAATTTCCTATTACCAAGGCTTTTTTCTCTAGAAATTAAACAAGTTACATATTTTACACTATAACATAACACAACCACAAAATATATTGATTAACACCAGTAGACCAGCACTTTGGGCAGTGGTTTTGTTCATAAAGAAAACAATCTCTTGGTAGCTCAGGCACTCTTTGATTGTATTTAGCCCTGACTATATGTTTAATTAGCTATTGGTACGTATTATTATTTGAGACTGTACAACGACTATAATTAACTAACCACTATAATTTACACAAGTATTATGCACTCAAGGTGTATGTATTGACCTGGATGAGCTGTGTATATTTTAAAAAGTGCAATTCCTTGAAGGAGGCATGTTAGGGGATCCAGGACAATTGGGGTTAGTATCAGGTGTTTAAATGTGTGTTAGTGGTCGAGAGCCTATAACAGGGGTCCAGAAATGTTGAACATAATGGTATAAAAGTCAATTACATAATTAAAAAAATGGAAGCTAGTTACATATATTGCTGAATTAAGATACCATCATTGCCTGAACTCGTTGCTGTTGTAATTATTATTTTTTTATTTCTAGCACAACCATTGGCCATTTTGTATTTTCTATTTAACACCATTGAAAATAACATAACAAAAATATTTTTTTAATTGATTATGTTTGGCAGGTCATTAGTTTAGAATACACTCTACTAATTTAAGAGCTAAACAAAGCAATTGAAATGCAATATATAACAGACGGAATTCCATTCTAAATCAGCAACAAAAAAAGGGTTACTTTTTAATCATTAACAATGGCTGGCTATTTTTTTAAAAAATCTGGCATTTGCTTGTAGAATACTAGTTCTTTCAGGACTCCACTTTGTTATCTTGGATTATTTAATATTATTATTATACATGTATAATGTATTATGTATTGTACTTTTTATATTTTCATTGGTATAAATAAAATTATCTTCATGGTGTGTGCTAAAATATTATGGTGCTGTGTGAGGAATCATATTGGGAACTGTTATTATTATTATTATTATTATTATTATTATTATTATTATTATTATTATTATTATTATTATTATTCTATGTGAACCATTGGGACCCCATTTTGAGAGGTGGTGCCATAGCACTGAATTTACTCCTGTTTTTGTATTGAACCATCAGTGTCATTATTAAACTGTAACCGACCATGCTGTTTACAGCAGTGAATACAGAAATCACAAGAACAGCTGCCTGACTGCCTGCCTGACTGACTGAATGAATGAATGATCCTCTGTGGTGCTGACTTCTGTTCATTTCAAACAACTAAAAGTGTCATGTTGGCTTTTGATTGTTGAATTACTGCATATGTTTTTACTAATAAAAGTCAAGTCACTTACCATGCATATCTTTGTATAATAATTACCTATACCACAAGTCAGTGTCCCTTTTAATGAAAAAGTCTGCAAAAAAAAATCTACAAGATGTTTCTTTCAGGGATATGTTGTTTTCATTTGCGTAACATTTAACATTGAACTAATTTAATTCACAGAAGTAAAACAAATATTCTGAAAAGTTCTGAATAGCACATTGAATTGTTGCATTTACAGTGAAACCTCTCTGTTAAGGCCAGTTAAAGGGCTGGGTGGTCTTAGTATTGACGATATATCGGTGTAAATCAAAAGTTCCATCATTTTACATTCAAGTTTTTAGAGAGTCTGAAAATGTTTTTAGAAAAAAAACAGTTGGTAGTTTCCAGCATGTTAGATCTATTATACACCCAATTTAATAGAGGTTGGAAACATTTGGGAAAGCAGGTGTGGCCTTTATATTGATGATGACTTTGTTCTGAGTCAGGGCCTTAAGCAAGGCTTTACTATACTGACTCAGCCAATCACAGCTAGCCCAGTAAATTGAATGTTCTTGTTTGTGGAACATGTTCAATTAGGTTTTTTTTGTATGAAATTCAAGTCCAGTAAATTTATGCTAAGATTATAGATTTATTTAGTTAAACACTGTATTACTAATAAACTACTTGAATAACCTTCTCAGACTTTAATAATTTAAAGAGATGTTATCATTTTCATTTTTAACTCAGTTTTATGGTACTGGGATCAACAATACGCAATACCCCATGTGAATACATCAGGTTCCAATACCAAACCTACCATGGGTGGGGTGGAGTGATGTTAAAGTATGTAATTATATAAGCTTAGGTACTGTACTGTACTGCAGTATTGAGCAGAGAGTGGATACATTCATAATCATAATCTGCTTAACACGTTAAGTGCCACTGTCCTCATTTGAGGACAGCTAGGCAACTTTGTTATTTTTTTGGAGAATTGTAACTAGCATCTATCCACCTGTTGTTTAAATTTTCTCTTTAACTATGCTGTTATGATAAATTACTTTAAGTTATTTTGTTAAGTCTAAATGCAACTGATACTTCTGCAAATATAGCCTTGGAGGTGCTTTTGTGACTCCTCAATATAGCTTTATCATCACTGCCCACAGTAATGATAAAGCTCAATTGTCTATGTTGAGATTCATAGCAGGTGTGACATTTCACTGGTTCTCAAATCAGAACACAAACATGTGTAGCCAAAACAAAGGATTGACATTTTTTCTGTGGATAAATATTGATTTAGAAGGTATCAAATTGCTGGTACATAAATACAGCCAAGAAAAATGAATTTGGTACCTAATGGGTTAAATCTGCAAGTGTGCCTGTTTTCCGTCCCAGCTTTTTCTTTCTCCTCTCGCTTACACACAAACACACATTGTACAGATTGCTATTTCTACAAATGTTGCTATTGTTCTCTAAATAGAGAGATGACTGAGAGGTCTATTAAGTTGTGTCCCAAGAGAAGTCTATATTTTGACAATCAATCTTGTTAATATTCCACTAAACAGTTTTAGATATCTGGGCCAAGTCTTTTAAAGTCTTCTTGCCACTATGTCACGCTGTGAGGCCAACAGACATAATAATTCTAGAACGTGCTGCAGCAGTAGGAGGTTATTGATAACAAGAACAATCAGGGTTTTCTTTTCTAATCACAACACAGTACAGTCCTTGCACAAGTCTACTGTGGTATACAACAGTAGCAGTCTAATAAAGCATAGATAAATCACAGTGAGAGAGTGCAAAGTGTAGCAAAAAGCAAGCATGTGAAAGAAGACACAAATATAATAAAGCATTGTCCAAACCCTGCACCATGGTAGCCTTAATAAACGAGGGCTGCAAGGTTAACACCTTCATGAACTGAATGGGAACAACCTTTTAAACTTTTTATACAGATGCAGAATTGTGCATTCAATTGAATATATAACATATATCCTATAGATTGTGCAGCTGTGCTACTGTTTGTAAGAGAACTACAATATATCAGGTTTTGGTTTGTAATTCATCAGGTGGTAAATTAGGAGCGGTTTCATATCTCAAAGGTGTGAGTGTAGTCATTAAGAGTCTGTGACACTGGCTTTGCAGTGGCACATTTGCATAGCTACTAAACCTCTATGCAACCTGTATGTTTAAGCAAAATGGATGCGGCAAGATGTTATTCCTGTTCCAAGCAGGCAAACAGCAACGGCTGTTTTTGTTTGTGTAGATCGATAGTAATGCATGAACTTGCCAGCTGCTGATACTGTAATAAATATGGCCTATTCATTTCCTTGCATGAATGTTGCAGAATGTTGGTTACCCGCTGTACTTTCACCCCACTCTCAAGCCTGCTTAGTACTATAAGTACTAAGGTGAAATGCCCTTAATTAGTATGTAAGGTACTAAAATAGAGGCAATGCTGTTTCACTGCCATGGTATTGATCAAACATGTGGTGTCATACCATAAACATCAGTAGATGTCTTTATTACTAACACTGCTTAAAGATTTAATTATTAAGTGATATTGTTCATGCAGTATAATGTTTATGGAACTAATTAGGCCTAATCCTAAATAACTGCGTCTTAGTTGTTATGTACAGTAACTATATAATGTGTACTAAATAACACAATATATAAATGCCTCAGTTACGTAGCATCTTAGTTAGTAGAATACATAATAAGTAAGACGATTTCACTTTAGTATTTATTGTATTAAATAAGTGGAGAGTGTGTTGCTCTTTAACATGTGTGGTTTGTGCTTTCAGATTACGCAAGATTTAAAACGAGAATACTTTAAGCACCAGTAATAGCGCTGAACACGTATACACACAGGTTAAGGGCGTATTGAAGAAATTAAAATGGCAGTTGAACCAACTGTGGTGTGTCATTTAAGCAAAAACAAGCATAACGATTTATATTACCAGCTCCCATAATTTCCTTTCTGAAGGGTGGGTGAGGGAGAGGCTTGGTGAGAGGAATCCTGGGAGGGACACAGAAACTTTCCAGATACAGCAGCTGTAGTGCAGGTAAGAGATTCTACAGCCTTCTCTTGAGATTGTTGCATGTTTGCAAACATGCTGTATTGAACACAAAATAAAAACGTATTATATTATATATAATGTGTGTGTATATAAGAAAACAAATGTAACGAGTGTACAACGCTTGTCAACTTATACCGTACATGCTTAAATTTGAGGTAGTTTCTGTAGTAGTTGTGCAATATATTAAGCGGAGTGTGTGATTGTGAAATGGCAGATGTTCATACATTGACAGACAGCGAAGTTATTTATTAAAAACGACGACAGTCGACTACAACAGTATTGGAAACGTGTTCTGAAAATTACAGGTGTAAAAAGAACAAAACAAAAAAAAAAACACCAATTGAAGTTTGCATAGTGCACAGGCAGTTATTTCTATACTCAATTTTGTAAAATTAATTAAAAAAAAACAAAAAAAAAAAACCTGTGTATATATAAAATAAAGGGTAATCACAGGAACAGGTGTATCTTGCTAAATCGTGAGGAGCATAGCATGTAATTATTTTAATTGAGCTACGACTTCTCACCAGTTACTGTTTTAGTATCACTTTCGTGTCTTAACAAGTTGTTATATTTTAAGCAGTTTAATATGGTAGCAACCAACTTGCTGTTAAAGTGGCACCCAACAATTGGATTTGTCGACTTTTTTTTTTTTTTTTTGCTTAAGAGCCATTAGCTCCTAAAGCAAAAAATGAAGCCGGGCTTCTGCACGATTTTTGCAATCGGGGTACGCAGCGCCACTCACACTCCGATTGAGATACGATTTCTCACTGTAGATCGGGGATTGCAAGGTCCACACTCTACACGAGATATCGTGTCGCGAACTGCGCCTATTTTCATCGCAGAATCGTAGACATCATTTGGGAGAATCGTGGACTCAAACGAGGTGGCGATCGTTGTTATCTGTGGATTGTTTTGCACAGAAATAAAACTAAACGCGGAGAAGATCAATTTGGACGCGCAATTGGCTTAATAGACGTGGGCCAGTACGGGTCGAGGTGCATCCAAAATAATAAAATCTAATCTGTTCAAAAAGCGCAACGCTCGCTCGTAGTACAAACTATTTATTAGATTGGCCGTCAAGCGAACTTCATCAGAATACCAAATTCTAATGAATAGTTTGAACACTTTTTTAAAATAATACATATTGCACTACGAGCGAGTGTTGCGATTTTGAACAGACTAGAATACAACTTTAATAGTAGGCTACTACAAGTTTGTTATAGGTTTAAATATGCAACAACGTAATCTACATTCTCTCTATTTCTCACACACACAGACGCGCACCCCTCCTCGTATTTTGAATAAATTAGAAATACAAGCATACAGTACGGGTTTGAAAGTGATATCGAATACGAGTGACTGTAGAAATTGATTGCCATGAGAGCACACACTACCACGCACAGTGTCTGCTTCGGCGTTGTAACAATGATTTACTAATCAGGTACCTTCAATGAGCGATCATGATAGGAAATGCCGCCTATGTCAAAGAGGGGCACAACCTTTCTCTTCGTTGCCATTATTGCTAGCTTGTCCTATTGGCTGCTGGCAGCATTCGACAAGAAATCGGCCCGTAGCCCCTCACACACTTCACGATTTGCTTTGTCGGGGACTAGAGTTCTCTGACATGTTAGAAATTTGTCAGGGTGTCGGGAGATCACAGAAGCTATTAACGGGGCATCGTAGACACTCTAGCACTTATGGACCATTTTGTCCCCGACAACCTCTTTTTATGTCCCAGATTTTAAGGAATTAGTCACCGACTCCTCTGCTTGTCGGCGATCAGCAAAAATCGTGCAGTGTAAACCCGGCATTAAGCTGCTGGTTGAAACAAAACTGCATTTTCTGTATAAACAAATAGTTTTTTTTTTAAGTTAAACTGTGTTGTTGCCTAAGCAAAATTACACCGCATCCTACACTTTCGTCTTCCTCAGTGCCTTATAGAATTGTTTTGTTGACAATTTAGAGCCTTGTGATTGAGTATGATTTGTGCATAGATTACATGACAAAAACACGCTACATACCTGATGTCTCCCAGTAAAACTGTAGTTTCTGTTGAGAAGCACAGGAATGGCTATGGCGACCAGCGAGGGTGTTGTTGCTGCCAAGCAGTGATGTAGTCAGGACCAGCAGTTTAAGACCGAGACCAGTACATATGCAAACTTCATAAAGTAATATTCAATGGCTCATAGGCTAAAATAGTTCTAGTCTCTTGTTTTCACATACCCAAATAGGATTGTGCTTCAAAAATTACTTGATCTTTCACATCTGACTTTTAGAAATAATAAAGCAATATAATACATTCACTTTTTAAAATATTATTAGTAGTAGTATTACTATTAATATAAACATGATTTGAAATGGTGCAGAGGCTGAAGAATGGTGTTTACTTGATACATTTTTGCACAGTGGATTAGCAGAAGATGCTGGTATAACCAGATTACAATATTGGAAACATTCTGCTTGAAATGAACTATTAGAATTGCTGCTTTAAACATTTTATTGCTCAAAAATTGAATGTATTGTTCATTTTATATATGCAATTTTTAATGTGACTATCAGTAATTTTGTAGCAAAATATTACTGAAAAATAAACAAACAGAAAAGGAAACATCATGCTCACATTCTCTTGTGCTAATGGCACATCTAATCTCTCATCTCTCTAGCCAATCAGTGCCTTGTTGCTATAATAATAATAATAATATTTATATTGTGCCTTTCATAGTGGACCACAATCACAAAGTGCTTTACAAGATATGAGACTAGGGTATGTGAACAATGCATTGGGCCAATTGTGCACCACCCCCTAGGAACTCCTGGTTGTGGTTGGCAGTGACATAGGCTGGATTTGAATTTGTGATCTCCAGGCTATAGGGCACCTCTGTGTGGAGTGCCTTTACTGGATGTGCCACTTGGGAGCCCCCTCTGAGGGGTAATTTTAATAAAGAAACCATAGAAGCAGTCTGCATTAGAGCAGGTAAATGCACCGTTCTCTTTTTTTCAGATCATTCTTCTTTCCAAAAACATAAACTTGTGCAATGGCATCAGTGTGGGTAAGTACTGGAATTATTCTCTGCATGCCGTACCTCTTTTCATCATTGTTAAACAGGCTGTTTCAAGATACAGTTAATGTTAAGTGAAAGCCAAGTTGTTAACTTGTGTGCGTTGTACATATCAACTTCTTAAGTCCATGGCTAGATTTGACTTCTGACATTTCAAAATTGGTTGATGGGAAGAAAATTATATTGTGCTAAACAAGAACTGTAGACTTTATCTAAATTGCTGGTGGGGCATGTTTAGCTATAGTGCAAAATTCTAAATTTTAAAAATTGCATTTTGTTACAATTACATCTGTTTGTAGCCCAAGACCAGTAGCTACCATATATTCACTAAACACATTTGCAAACATGGGAGAGACCTAAAAACACACCATGTAGTCATTCACATGTTCTAGTTCAGCAATGTAAAGTATTTACATATATTGGATCCAATTGACGGAGTTGCCTATAACATTGCCATGGATTTTATTTTAAATTAAGCATTTGACAGAAGCAAGTATCATGTACAATACTTCATTTTTGTATTCCGTTTGATCTCCTTCTGAATTAAAAAAACTAAATGAAACACTCCATCGACTGCTTTGGTTGTTGAATTTGTTGGTAACTTTATTTATATTATTCAGTCTAATATATTCTTATATATTCTTGCTGATTTGTGTCATTTTAGCTTTGGCAACCTTATTGATTTAGTTTGCAGAAAGTTTGAAAGTACTGTTTTCATTCTGTGGCAGACACTATCTGCTGTATCATGTTTCTGGCTGATGGTTTTATTTTTGCTAAGTACATGTTAAATAGTGCAGTATAAGGTCTAGAGTATGTTATTGGTCCTTCAGGTCCAGGTTGAATCGCATCTCACAAGCTTTTCTCATGCCTTCTGTATTACCACCTGTTTTATTAGGGTTTTAAAGTTAAAAGTGAACAATTTTAGAATATACATGTTAATTGTCAGAAATGTAACAAATGATGAAAATAAATAACTGTTACTTGGTGCTTCTGCTGACAACACATCTCCTGATTTACATGAAGGCTGGCCAGAGAGGAACAATTAAAGCATATTCCAACTTCAGTGCAGCAGCAGATGTCAAAGCTCTTCGGAATGCGATTGAAGGCATTGGTATGATGGTGTTTATTTCTTTTTTGTGTTTTTTTTTTTTTCCTTTTATCTTTTCGATTGCACTCTGTACCAGATTCGTGAGGGGTAGTTTCTTAATTCCTTGTAGACTGCCAGGCTGCTACTCTCATGTTAGTAGCATGTTCAATTCAAGGTATATTTTCACTGGGGGGATACCTGAATTTTTTAAAAGTAATTATATAAAGTACAATGATTGGACAGATTTAATCTTGACTACATGAAGATTAATGTAAATAATTATGAAATCACAAATTCAACTTTTTAGGCACCACAGAATCTGTTGTGATTGATACTATAACGCAGAGAAGTAATGCTCAGCGTCAGATTATCCTTAAAGAATACAAAGAAGCCACTGGAAGGGTAAGAGATTACATTTAATGAAAGTGATGCATACAGTATTCCAAATGATTCCCTTATGAGAGTTAGTAACACAGTCAATAGGGTGTACCCAGCATTGATACAGATCTGATGGATGGTTATCCCGAACCATCCATCTCAAGCTGGTTAGTGATAGTACTGAACTCATGGAATGGACCTGGTCAATGACAATTTTATCTGATTTCCATGGAGTTCCCTTTGCATAGTTTTCACAGAAAACTAGATATTAAACATCAGCATACCTTTTTGTTGCTATTGTCGTCACATTATCTTGTGATCTGTGGAAACTGGCTACTACTATCCAATTGTAGTCCACTTGGCAGGCTTTTCCATTTTTTTTTTTTTTTTTTTGTCTAATCACTGCAAGTGCTGATTTTAATCCAGCATAAATGCTTTATAATTTAAATGTTTTATTTCTACCCTGTTTGGATTAGAACCTAATAGATGACCTAAAAGGAGACCTATGTGGTGACTTTGAAAATGTTATGGTTGGGTTGATGATGCATCCGGCAGCCTTTGATGCCAGCAAAATAAAAGGAGCACTCAAAGTAAGAACGCAGCTCTTCATATAGAATGATGTTACTGTAGATTGGGATACGAACGCCATGCCAAAACCTCAACAGCCAGACAATCAGACAACCGGTGGTAGACTGTTATGATTTAGCAATCCTTTTTTTGCAGGGGCCTGGAACCACAGAAAGTACATTAATAGAAATCCTTGCCTCCAGAACTAATCTGCAGATAAAGGAGCTTGCCGAAGCATACCAGGCGGGTATGTGCAACGCAAGCAAGGTTCTGCATGTGTTCTAGCAGTCTGTATTATACACACCTTGGGGAAAATTAGACGTATCAGGGAGGGAATTAAAGCAGTTCCAGGTTTTATGACAGGGTCTAAATAAGCACTCAAATTCCCTGACCTGGTTTATTAATAGGAGGACACTGTGATTGTCGTTGACTTTGACTGAGAGATCCCTGGAGATTTAAATCTTTTTGATTTAATGTTCATACAACTGTGGTGGTTTACTAAAGCGATCTTGGAGATGTATGAAGAATGCTGTATGCAATATGAAAGCAGTTTCATAGTTGCTTCCTTTATTGTTGACATTTTGTTCTTCCATCTTCCAGAAAACCAGAGAAGCCTGACTGATGACCTTACTTCGGATATATCTGGGGAGTTCGGGAAAGCAATGCTTATTTTGTTGCAGGTAAATAAAGGCGATTGTGCTGAAATATAAAAACGTAACAGAATGCATTTTAATCAGCTACCAGACTAGTTTAATTGGCCTTTTTTCTTTTTGTTTAACAGGGCAAACGGGATGAAAGCATCAATTTCAATCAAGAGCAGGCTAAAGTAGATGCAAAGGTATATTCTAAATTAAAATGTACTTCTGGCTTGGCTATCATGGTAGCCCCACATGGGGAGGTGTTTTGTGTTGGCTGATGCCCCATGTATAGGAGGAAAAGGTTGCAGGGTAGGTGGTGTGCATGGAAAAGAGCCATGCAGCATGCCCCGCCCTGACAGTGAGAACAAGTCTGAAACTTGCATGAAAATGCCCATTTTGATTATGGTACATTTTTACTTTAATTTTAACAGTAGTGCCATTTTTAAAGCTTGTTCAAGAGCTTTTAAACCCCCAAAAAACTAAATAAAACAAAGAACAGACTAGTTGTGTTCATGTTCTAATGTGTCACAGGGAATGTTTTTGTCATAAACAAACTCTAGTATGTTTGTGAATTCTGTGTAGTTCAGAATCTCATCCATGATATTTTAAGTACTGTATTGTACAAACAAAGCTTTCTTCTGGCCGCAAACAATATATATAATATATATATATATAGATATATATTTATAATATATTTGTTTTTGTGTGCCGTGAAGCACTTCGCCATCATATATATATATATATATATATATATATATATATAATATATATATACACACACACACACACACACACACACACACAGTGCTGTGAAAGTATTTGCATTCTGTCTGATTTTTTCTGCATTTTTGCATATTTTTCACATTGATTTTATTCAGATCTGTTTGTGGGTTGTAGTAGTGTATAGAGGGAGTCTGAGAGTAAAAAATTACACCAAAGTTTGGTGCTTCTTTCATTTGTTTGGTGTGCAAGATATTTAAACATGCAATCTTCAGGTGTGAAAAAGATATTGTCCCCCTAGTTAACTGAACCCAATTAAAGGGATAACTAGGGTCAGCTGTTTAAATACTTTGGTTAACAATCAGGTCTGATTTGGGCCAGTCCGGTGTGATACAAATCTGACTAACTTTGGCCCTTACCATCATAGTGAAGTTGTCAGCACACAGGTTCTAGAGGCACATCATGCCACGATCAAAAGAAATTCCTGAAAAAAAGTTGTTGATGCCTATCAGTCTGGAAAGGGACAAAGCCATTTCTAAGGCTCTGTGGCACCACCAAACCACAATCTGAGCCATATTGTCCAAATGTAGAAAGTTTGGGACAGTAGTGAATCTTCCCAGGAGTGGCCGTCCTGCCAAAATCTCTCCAAAAGCAAGGCGTAAAATCGTCCAGGAAGTCACGAAGAACCCTAGACCAACATGCAGGATCTGCAGGCCTCTCGCCTCAGCTAAGGTTAGTGTTCATGACTCCACCATCAGAAAGACACTGGGCAAAAATGGGATTCAAGGCAGAGCAGCAAGGCGGAAACCACTGCTCACTAAGAAGAACATGAATGCTCGTCTCAAGTTTGCCAAAGCACCTGGATGATCCTCAAGAGTTCTGGAACAATGTTCTATGGACAGATTAGTCAAAAGAGAAACTTTTTGGCCAGCACGAGCCCTGTTATGTTTTGTGATAGCCTAACACTGCATTCCACAGCAAGAACCTCATACCAATGGTCAAGCATGGTGATAGTAGTGTCATGATTTGGAGATGCTTTGCTGCATCAGGACCTGGATGACTTGCCATCATTGAAGGAACCATGAATTGTGCTCTGTATCAGAATTCTACAGGACAGTGTCTGGCCATCCATCCGTGAGGGTCATGCAGCAAGACAATGATTGGAAACACACAAGCAAGTCTACATCAGAGTGGTTGAAGAACAAGAAATTTAAAGTTTTGGAATGGCCTAGTCAAAGTCCAGACCTAAACCCCATTGAGATGTTGTGGCAGGACCTGAAACGAGCCGTTTATGCTCAAAAACCCACAAATGCCACAGAGTTGAAGCAGTTCTGCATGAAGGAGTGGGCCGAAATTCCTCCATGGTGCTGTGAGAGACTGATCAATAACTACAGGAAGCGTTTGGTTGCAGTTATTGCTGCTAAAGGTGGCGTAACCAGTTATTGAGTCTAAGGGGGCGATTACTTTTTATCACAGGGGCATTGGGTGTTGTATAACTTTCTTTAATAAATGAAATAAGTATCAACAATTTGTGTTATTTGTTCACTCAGGCTCCCTTTTATCTAATATTAGATTTTGGTTGAAGATGTGATAACATTGTGTCAGATATGCAAAAATGCAGAAAATCAGACAGGAAGGCAAATACTTTTTCATGGTACTGTGTATGTGTGTATATATAATTATAAAATGATATGATAGATGTGTTGTGAGTTGGACGATGTCCAAGCCATTGTTGTCTTTAGCAATATTCATGCTTGTGTTACTTGTTTGAAATGAAATCTGTTTCAGTGCAATCTTTCTTAAAAATGCCTCTCTTTTCAACTCGGCAGGCCCTTTATGATGCTGGGGAGAAGAAATGGGGGACAGATGAAAGCAAATTTATTGATATCCTGTGCAAAAGGAGCATCCCACAATTAAGAAAAAGTACATTATAAATTGAATACAGACACACCATGCTTTACACACGATTGAATATGTTGCTAAAACTTGATGTTTATCATTTTTGTAGCATTCGATGAGTACAAAATTGTGAGCAAGACGAATATCGTGGAGAGCATAAAAGGAGAAATGTCTGGCAACCTAGAGGACCTGCTGGTGGCTGTTGGTATGGGGAATTGCATGCTTTTCACATAATTTATTTATTTTTGTTGTCGGGTATATATAGTACAGATTGTTGTGTTACAGCTTGAAATCTTGAAACATTTAAATTGGATTTTTTCCTTGATTTTCCTTTGATTTTTTTTTTTTTTTTTTTTTTTTTTTTTTTTCCTTTTGATTGATTTTCACAACCTACTCAACACTTTCAATGTGTGAAAAAATGGGGCTGGGGGGATGACAAATCAATTAAAAATAAAAACCTGTCTTCATTAAACAAGTATTCACCCCCTTTGCTATGACACTCCTAAATAAGCTCAGGTGCAACCAGTTGCATTCAGAATTCACACAGTAAGTTCAATGGAGTCCGTCTTTGTGCAATAAAAGTGGTTCACATGACTGACTTTTTACTTTTTAGATTCAGTTGACTGCCCCAGAACTGAAGCAAAGGTATAAAATGGAATTACTGATGGTGATGTTTTTGTTTACAGTGAAATGTGTGGTCAACACTCCAGCCTACTTTGCTGAGAGACTCTACAAGAGTATGACGGTAAACTACCCAACAAAATGAAAGCCTTGGCTTTTTCGCAACCTTCACATTTAATGAATTACACACAGTTTGAAAGACAATGGCTTGCATGTAACACTCCCTGGCTGGCTCTTGATATCTTCGCTGTGTTCTACTAGAAAAGGGGTGTACCTCTAAAGAAAACTTTGCCTAGCTTTCAGATACACTGTACATTAAATAGTGGTATTTAAAAGAAACTATGGTACATTTTCACTCTTCTGGGGCTCTTTTACATTCTATAGGTCTTCATACACACAGTTATAATTATGTAAATGTGGTAAATAATAATAGAAATGTTGCTGTAATACTAGTGCAACTGTTGTGTTCCAGTGCACGTGGCCCTTTGTTTTAGGTGCTATGATTTGGAAATGTAATGTTTTTTAAACCACTAATGGCCTTAATTGTAGTGGCCAGTGGGATCCTTATTATGGCCAAATCTGTGTGTTTTTTATTTTTATATAAAAATGAAATATCATTTATCACAATGGGAATATTTGGTATTATACACCATCACAACCTTTTGGTAGGCCTCGTTGTTTATTAGTATTTGGAATGTTTACCACTTGAAAACAAATTACTGCTTAAATATAAGTTAAGTCACACAGTTGCTCAGGACGCTTACTGTTTTGGATGGAAGTTTGGAGTCTTCCATTTTAGCACTAAGGCCTGGGATGATGATGTTCATTTTCAGGGTGGAGGCACAGATGAGGCCACTCTCAGCAGAATAATGATTTCCAGGTCTGAAATTGACTTGCTGGACATTCGTGCTGAATACAAAAAACTGTTTGGCTATTCCCTGCACTCCAGCATCAAGGTGAGAGACAATTTATCGGTGCTAAATCATTTCAATTCAAGTGCAAGGCTTCGTGGAGGGGAAGCAATTATAAGAACAAAGGTGTGTAACTTGATTGAGTGATTAAGTAACTAAATCAGGCCAGAGATGTAACTACTATTCTACCCTATGGGATGAATAGTTCTGTCAGCATGGATAGTGGAAGTCGCCCACATGTACGTGACAATATAGAATTTTACATATATGGTATCTAGATAACTACAATATACTGCACAGTGCTATTGTAGTGTGAGACGTCAATAGGAAACACAAACCCAGAACTATTGTAAGGTAAGGGAGTGTTTTTGAAAGCCATAGCAGTAGATGCCGCCATCTTGCTGCTTTCATGGTATTAAAGTGAAAAAGAAAAAAGCCCCACCTGCTGGATGAAACATGATTGCGTTGTCAGTGTACTGTCTTGTGGAGATTCTGCTCATAGTTTGAAAGAAGGGTGTTCTCTCCATTCAGTTTTCTACACTAGGTGTGTTTTAACTGAATAAGGCTTAAATATTGCATTTTTTTTTTTTTTTTTTTTTTTGTCTGAACCAAATTTCTATTTTTTTTATTCTAGTCTGAAGTTTCTGGAGACTATTGTACATGTCTGCTGAAGATCTGCGGAGATGAGGACTAAATTTCTAAATGGATTGCTTTTTCCCTTAGAATATGTTGCTGTTATTGCATTCAAGATTGGGATGTATTGCATCTGAACACCTCTGTCCTAATTCCTTTCTCAGCTTGTTTTGCAAGGTGAAAACCATACCCAGCTTGTATTTTGTGACAAAAGAAGCAACAATCTACTGTATGTTAGTGACTCATTAAAATGTAATGATAAGCATAGAATCTGGCTTTTTTTATATGTTAATCTGTCCATATGGAATTATTTACCATTCTTACTTAAGCAGGTGATGAACCTTGAACCATTCAAGTGTGCTGTGTTAAAATCTGAAAGCAAGGGGCCAGCTAGCTTACTTGTTTTCCTCTGTTTTTTTTTCTTACCAGTAGGTGGAACTGTTGTATATTAAGTTACACTGATATGGTTAATTCAGTCCAACAGCCAAAACCTTCAATATTAACAAAGCATTCAGCAAGTGACAAGAAAGCAAATGTAGTACACAAACAGCAAAGGGAGGGAAACCACTCAGACCTATTGTAAGTTTAAGGTAAGGGAGCGTTTTTGAAAGCTATAGAGATAGAAGTCACTTGCTGATTTTAGAGTGTAAATTATTAGCACCTTTGCTGTTGACCCATTCCCCCTTCCAACACTTCTGGTTTGTTCTTTTTTTATTTATTTGTACTGTAGAGGTTTATTGAGAGTCATTACAAGCCTCTGCAATGTTTACTCATTTGATAGTGATTACACTGCAGAGTCGTCCTCGACAGACAGGTGCACTTTGTCCGCCTTTCTAGCTGCATCGCTAATTAATCCGGCCATTATCTCCATTGTGGATAGTTTAGAATAAACAGTAGAAGAAAACTTGTGTTTTGAGTGTAAACTGTGCATTGGTTTTCTTATTCTCCAACCATCTGTATATTTTAAGGTCATGGTTTGTTCTGTACCAATAGATCTGTTTAATGATTTTATATAGACGTTTGTAAAATGTTTCTGTATCATAGTGGTAACACTGGCATATTTCTGGATCATCTAATTTACAATGTTCATGTTACGAAAGATAGACGCGCATTTTGCAACAGACTTGTTCAAATTATCCTTTTGTCAGACAGGTGATATTCTTCCTCAGTGACTAAGGAGCAGTGAGAAAAGTCCCATTTTTTTATTTTAGTTGTCTAAGTTTTTATGTTCTTATGTGAGTGCAAAGCTTAAGAAAAAAAAATGAGTAAACGGTTTCACTTCCTGTGTGTGTGTTTTCCGCTGTGCACACTGTCTAATCTCTCTGAACCTCCAAAGTCAATTGTTTTATATACTGTAATCATTTTACTGTGAAAGTTTTGGAAATTTCAGAAAATTGCCAGAGAATAAGATATTCTTTGGCAGTTTAAAAAAAAAAAAACCCCACTTGAAAACACATCTTTGATTCATTAACACAGGAGGAAAGCAAATGAATACTGTTTACCAATACAATTCAAGCTTTTCTGCTCAACTGTTATCTTCATTACTGTCATTAACATTTATTTGTAAAGTTGAATGGAAAATAAAACGCCACCAGTGGTTGTGGGGTTGGTCCCCGAGGGGCTCATCCAGTTAAAGTGCTGCCACTGGGAGTGCAGGATGTTACACAGCTTGGGCGGCATCAGTTTGTATCCAGGCTCTGCAAACAGGCCGAACTTTGCTGGGGACCCCCGAGGGGGGGGGTGTCACATTGGCTCTGACGCTCATGGGGTGGGGGGTGGGAAAACAGCAGGGATTGCTTATCCTCATCTTGCAACAGTGAACCCTACTGGCCAGAAAGCAAGCAAATTCAGAGTGGATAAGAGGCAGGGCTGGTCTGTTCTTCGGGATCAGTAGCCTGCCCACCTCTACGCTGGATTGCTCTGTGGAAAAGCGATTCTGGCTTTGGGCTTGTGAGATCGGAGGACACTCGCATGCCCTCAGACAGTCTGTGATGTGTGGGGACACTGCAGTGAGGAGAAATGTTTCATACATTGGACAGTGCTCACATTTCAGACCCCAATTAGTTTATTTGTAGTAGAATAGCCAAATACTGGTAATTAGCCTTCTGCAATATTGTTTTGTTTAATTGTGTCATACATCTGCATTACTGCAAACAAAATTATCCTTTTCATGCCTAAGGTAGTCTTCTGTTGGCTGAAAATAGTTACTTTACCCCATGCTGTGTTTTTTCTAACCTACCGTAGAATCCTTTTAATGTGTCCTCCAAAACGAAATGACATATTGCTGGCTACAAGCAAACCAGCATTTCTTGGAATTTCCACCAGCGCGAGACTAGAATTTCCCCTTCTGGGAATTCTAAAAGAAATAGCAATTGAAATAGGAAGTAAGAAGCATGTAGTCCTGTCCTTTCCTATTAGGATTCTGCAATTGGCAGATTGTATTGTCTAGGCAAATTAAGAGCCATTTAGTTTTATTTGATGCATCTGCATTTTATGGTTTTCTTATCAACACAGTATACAAAGAATGGGACTATAACTCCATGAAAATAATGGTCTTTTTGCAGCTGGTACTCATTATTTGCATTTTATTAGGTTCTCTTTCCAAAATACAAATGGAATCATGGAATCTTTGCATTTAGCGTAACTTATTTGAGATGGCAAATATAAAAACATGCATGTCGGTTTTATTTTGTATTAAGAGGCAATATTTGTTTGTTCTTCACAGGTTTGTGACCAGATGACGCTTCTAATTAAGTGTTTCTGCACCCTAATTCCTTCTTTCTACTTAAGTAGAGCAGTTCCCATTGAAAGCTGCATAACTATGCAAAATAGAATTCCTTGGTGTCTTTTTACTGTATAATTTCCTGGTTTGGTCTTCGGTGTTACTTTACACAATGAGAGCTTTGTTTACATTCTCCAAAGGTAGTTATACCTGTAGGAACACAGGTTTCCTCCCACATTGGAAGCTGAGATTGAGTCACTGTTGCTTCTGCTCAAGTGAAATCTCATTTCAATCTACACTTGAGCTCATGAGATTAGAAACAAAACTGAAACCCAAACCTGGACAGCAGTGTGTTGGACAGGCAAAATAAAATCAAACCTGATAGAAAACATTTTCCAAAGTAGGCCATCTGTCTTTACAACAAAACTACCCCTACCTCCGCGATATAAACCATGCAGGGCTCAAGAAAAACGTCTACATAAACATTTAATTAAAATGTCATTTTTAACAGTAGTGTAAGATGTCTGTCTTTAGGCTCTTATGATAGTGTTTATGGATGATTATAAAAATCAGTACATTTTCTTTTGATTCAGAGCCAGCATTAAAAAAAACAAAAAAAAACCTTTAGGTCAACAAAAATGAGAGCACTGTTGCAGATTGAGTTCTAGACATGCTGGTATTCCCCTGAAATCCAGGTCTCATTCCAAGTTCAAACACATTTCAATATGAACTTCTTACAATGGAAATTCAATAAAATGTTAAACAAAACCTGTCAAAATATTCTTTGGAGAAAGCTTCATTTGTAGAGTGTTTGAAGCTACATTATATGTTTGTTTTTTTGTGAGTTACCACAGGAAAAGGGATTGCTACTGTACTAACCAATTTGTTTGGATTTTTAAAATTTATTTTTTAATTAATTATATATATATATCCAAATTATAAATATATGATATATATTATATATATATATATATTACGATATAGATCATTTTATATTTAGTTTAGTCAATAACTTTGTTTATGTTTTTGTGTAATTTAATTCAAGGGCTCTTAGGTTTTCATTTCTAATACTGTAAAATGAATGTGTGTTCTCATTTGAGGAATAATGCTGATGACTAAATGGCTTTATGAATTTCCCCAACATGTAGATTAAAATCACCCTTGTTTGCACTTTTTTTAATCTGATCATCTAAAAAAACATGTAGTTGGTGTATTTTTTTCATCTTTCTTACAGGTTTTTTTTTTTTTTTTTTTTTTTAAATCAATGGCCAAACGATTGTCTGTTGATGTTGCTAGGCAAGCGATTAATAAACAATCGAAGAGGAAGTCTATACAGGGGCTACAGGATACAGCTGATCAGGAAGAGTGCTGGCTGTTTTAGTCAGTAGTGATAAGTTCAAAGCACAAAACCCTCTTTTCCTATACATCGGCATACAACCTCTTGTATATTATTTAGTTGTTTTCCAGCAGAAACGCCATTGTGTTTTTTTTTTAAATTTTTTTATATATACATCCTTTGAAACTGACCTAGAACAAGCTGTTCAGTGCAGTGACCTGTCTATAACTAGGCCTGGAAAGCAGTGCAAGAGAGAAAAGGTTATACTGCAAGGGGTCGGTCGGTGTTCATGAAATAAGAATTGAGAATCATGGTCAGCCCCAGTTAGGGTTGTAAGCATCCAAAGTAAAGGACATAGGAAGCTGGGAAGAAAACAAACAAAAAAAAACATGGAGGCTGTCAACCAAAGGGCACAGTTCTTAGGAGTGTCTTAAGTAGGTGACAGACTTATAATTTATACCAAAAAAGTCATACATTTACCACAGGCAATTCTTTCCCTTTTGTAATGTCTGTTTACAGATTCTATTGTGAACAGCAGATGGAAACAGCCACAGCCCCCATTTTTGTCACAAGCCAAGATGGAAATGTGTCATTAACCTGCAGCAAGATTGGCAGTTTTACAGTGATCATCGCTTTCTATAGTGAATACCATTGCTATCAACAGTATGGGATATGTAATGGGGTTGCGATATTGCATACAGCCACAGGTTTTCATAAAGATAAAAAACAGTATGTGTCATTTGATAACACAGCAAGGTTGTACAAGGCTAATATATCAGATTACAAAGATGGTTCAGTTTTGACTAATATAGCCATTTGGGAATACCTGCGTGTGTTGTTTTAGTATGACAACTCAAAACTGAAAAAAAAGCAAGATCTCACTGCAATCCTCACAAACATGCAGTATCATAAAATGTGAGAGCTCATTTTAACAAGTCATTCTTCCTCAACTTTCACTGGCTAACACCAGTCAGTAGATTGTACAACTAGGCAGATGTGTACTTGGTAGGTTATTAAGCTATTACAAAATAATGTGTAATACTGAGAAGTCAATGCCCAGAGGAACTACATTTGTTAGTACTGTACATACATAACCTCCATCATCTAATGAAAGTCTTTTTCATCTCAAGTTGTATTGGTGCCAAGAGAATAAGAATACAAAATATACAGGAGCTGGGCAAAAAAAGGAACACCTGCAATAATGGACTGGTTGCCTCTTTCATGATTGATGAGTTTGTTATGCAAACAGAATTCCTCTCCTAATATATAAAAGCTGTATATTCCTACTGCAAGCCAGTCTCTTGCTCCATAGATACAAAGGCAGACGGTACTTGGAGAAGATTGATAATTGCTTTCTTATTCAAGCCATTCTGGGAAACACTTTTCCGCAGATTTCCACCCCTAACCTCTAAAGGAATAAATAGGGTGCTAATAATTGAGGAATGTTCATGAATCCCTCCAGAATAATTTACACATCTTTTCAGTCTTGTCATATGAAATCAATGGCAGTGCCATTGCAGGTGTTTCCATTTTTGTGTCCAGCCCAGGTATCATTCATGAGAGGTGACATTGGCTTTGTTATTGCTTATTGAGCTGAAGCAATGCCTCCAGGCAAAAGCGGATTGTTCTAAATTAAATCCATATAGTCGTGAGATAAGTTTTACTAAACATTAAAAATACTGCCAACACACATATCTGTCATTGGAGCAGTCTTGTCATTACCTTTCCTCACTACCACGTTTCTACTGCCATGCATGGTAAAAGAGTCAATTAAGCTGAAAAAGGTTTTGTTGATACGTATGTGTGACAACTTGATAATAGAGACACATTTAGAGTGCTAGCCCAGGTTTAAAAATCAATTTTCTTATTTACACCGTGGCAATACTATCACTAGTCCACCTTTTGTTCTGTTGAAGTTCTTTTCTTGTATTTCATACTTAAATCTGTAATATACAGATACAGCACCATATAAATGTTTCTGCTGAATCTTGGTACCAACTGCTGTAGTTTCACTGGAAAGACCTTGCAGAGTGATAGATATTAGAAAAGAAAACAAAAAAAAAACAGATTTGACTTCAGTTTATCTGTATATCCTAATTGATGTGTACAACACAAGCAAAGAGCCAAACACAAGCAAGGGGGATTAGTGATAAAGACGCACACTCAAAATATTTATTTTCCTTATCTTGGTTAGCACTGATTTAAATGGACCACACAAACTCTAGATCTGAATGGTCAAATACTATTATGTTACATTTTAAGAACCAGCTTAGTTTGGTTCTGAATTCCAGGCTGGTGTGTTTTCTTCATGTCTTCATCTAGACAATGTGGGGAAGCTATAAAACGGGTAAACAAGATGCTCGGATATATTGTGAAAAGTGTTGAATTTAAATCAAGGGAAGTAATGTTAAAACTGTACAATGCATTAGTAAGACCTCATCTTAAATAATGTCTTCAATTCTGGTCACCTCGCTACAAAAAGGATATTGCTGCGACCAGAATTATTCCGGGTTTAAAAGGCATGCCATAAGCAGACAGGCTGAAATAATTGAATCTATGCAGTCTTGAACAAAGAAGACGATGCGGCGACCTGATTCAAACATTCAAAATTCTAAAAGGTATTGACGATGTCGACCCAAGGGACTTTTTCGACCTGAAAAAAGAAACAAGGACCAGGGGTCACAAATGGAGATTAGACAAAGGGGCATTCAGAACAGAAAATAGGAGGCACTTTTTTCACAGAGAATTGTAAAGGTCTGGAACCAACTCTCCGGTAATGTTGTTGAAGCTGACACCCTGGGATATATCAAGAAGCTGCTTGATGAGATTCTGGGGTCAATAAGCTACTCACAACCAAATGAGCTTTGGGCCAAATGGCCGCCTCTCGTTTGTAAACTTTCTTATGTTCTTATGTGTTTAAAAAAGAAAGTTTCCACACAATATTAGCTATAGCAATGTCATACTGCTTGCACTGGAGGGGATAGGGAATAGCAAACACATTCAAGTCAAGTAGAAGTATACAAAAAGACAAAACCTGTAAGTTTGGCAGTGATTCTGACAGGCATAACAACACTTGTACTCACTACTGATAGCTTTTTCATTAAAAACATCTATTTCACTGGCTAAACTAATCTGCCCTTATCGCATGTGTGTACCAATTGTCTGTTCTCAGAGAGGAGTGCTGTATCTGGTGATCGCTCTGGCTGAATTTTAGCCTATCCACTTTATTGACAAACTGACTCCATTTATTGGCATGTAATAAACCTGCATGTATTTAAATATAATGACATTTAAAGGCACAGTACCCACAAGGTTTTAGAAATATATCATTTCTTACACATAGTACTTAAGGAAGTTGTAACATGAATAAAACATTTCCTGTAAAAAGGGTTTTAAAAGAATATCTTCATTGTATAGCTTTTTTTTGGTTTGTTTACAACTTACAGTGAAATTTGAAGTTCATAACCTTCTGCTGTGGCACGCAGTAGCAGAAACATGCCTGTTTTGCTCAAGAAGGCTTCAATGTGGGAATTTAAACAAAATGGACAGACATTAGTATCTGTTTTTGCTGAAGTACACAGAATGCAAAACTATAAAAGACTGATAAAACCGAGGAATGAAGTATATAGCTGAACCTAACTGAGAGACACTGCTGCTTTCATACAAATGTTAACTCACTCTGCTGTATCCGTTCTTTTGCAGGTATTTAAAGATTAACATGCTGGAGAAATAATCATGATGATTATACTACCAGATGCATCTGGAAATCATTGTATTTTATTGGTGTGGTTTTGGATTTGTTTTTAAAGCATTTACTGTGTTAAAGATGCACAAGGACTCCAGTGTTGCCACAGCACTCAGATGATGGCAGCCTGTTCTTTTGTACTGTTTCTTCTCTCCCTGTGTGTCACTCTGTGTTTTGTACTGCTTCTTCTCTTTGTTGGGGCTCTTTGTCTTGGTATACAGCAGTGAGGGCACATTCTGGGTGCCCTGGCACAAATAGGGAATTAAAGTGGTGCCAGCAAGTGCAAAAAGGTTCAACAAGAGAGAGGAAACTGGGCACAAGCCCAAGACTAGGACTGACAGATTTGAATCTGGGAGAGAGAGATAAAGAGATGTGCAAGTACTTTACTGTATATGAAAATGAAACACCAATAATCCAAGTCCTCATCAAATGTTAGCCCCCGAAACTTCACAAAATGTACATTATGAGGTCTCCGTACATTGTGACCAGTTAATGAAAATGTCCAACACCTGGAAGAAGATAAATGTTGCTAACACACACAGTTCAGCTTTGTTTAGTTTCCCCGCTACAATATATCTTCAAATGAAAGATGGCCATATCAATGGAACTCACTTTTCCAATAAGATATTAATAACTCCTCTCTCCTTATAAAGATTGAGATTTAAGAATGCTGTTCTGTTCGTAGCAGCAACAAATTATGTTGATAAAACTGGAAGAATAAGGATCATTTTTGTCTCTTTAACCCTGACCTCCTCAGTGAGGGAACAGCACCTCTTAGGAGGGATTGCACCTGGAGTCCCAGGGAGCTTCCTCACAGCTATCACCTGACAGTGTCTATGCAAACAAGCAGCCCAATGTTCTGGATTGAATCTGAATATTTCATGCACATACTGTACATACTTTTAAAATAATGTATTGAACTTTTTAGATACACTGAAATGCTTATTCACTGATGCTAAGAATTCCAAATATGAAATACAATGTGTATGATGATTCATGGGCTGCACATATACTATACTATCTTGTTTTGGTGAAACTACAGCAAAAACAACATTCATATACACACACACACACACACACATATATATATATATATATATTAGAGAGAGAGAGAGAGAGAGAGAGAGAGAGAGAGAGAGAGAGACACACACACACACACACACACACTAACTTTGCACACCTAGATTTGTCAATATTTGACCATTCTTCTTTACAAAACTGTTCAAGCTCTGTCAAGTTCCTTGGGGAGTGTTGATGGACAGCAATCTTCAAGCCATGCCACAAATTTTCAATTGGATTTAGGTCGGGGCTCTGACTGGGCCACTCAAGGACATTTACCTTTTTGTTCCTTAGCCACTCCAGTGTAGCTTTGGCTGTGTGTTTTGGATCGTTGTCATGCTGAAAGATGAACTTCCATCCCAGTTTCAGCTTTCTTGCAGAGGGCAGCAGGTTTTTCTCAAGGACTTTTCTGTACATTGCTCCATTAATTTTCCCTTCTATACTGTCAAGTGCCCCAATCCCTGCTGATGAGAAACATCCCCATAACATGATGCTGCCACCACCATGCTTCACAGTAGGGATGGTGTTCTTTGGGTAATGTGCTGTGTTGGGTTTGCGCCAAACATAAAGCTTTGCATTTAGGCCAAAAAGTTTAATTTTATTTTTGTCAGACCACAAAACTTTTTGCCACATGGCTACAGAATCTCCTGAGTGTTTTGTTGCATACTTCAAATGGGATCTCTTGAGTAATGGCTTCCTTCTTGCCACCCTACCATACAGGCCAGATTTGTGGAGTGCTTAGGATATTGTTATCACATTCACACTTTGACCAATGTTGGCCATAGCTCTTGCAAAGTTGCCATTGACCTCTCGGTAGCTTCTCTGATCAGTCGCCTTCTTGCTCAGTTATCCAGTTTGGAGGAATGGTCTGATCTTGGCAAGGTCTTGGTGGTGCCATACACCTTCCACTTCTTAATAATCTTCTTGACCGTGCTCCAAGGGATAGTCAAGGCCTTTGATATTTTTTTTTTTTATACCCATCCCTTGATCTGTGCCTTTCAACAACTTTGTCCCTGAGTTCTTCTGAAAGCTCCTTGGTGCTCATGTTTGAATCTTTGCTTTGAAATGCAGGTGGAGGCCACTTAACTTGATGTGTGACACAGGTGGAGGCCACTTAACTTGGTGTGTGATTTTTGAAGGCACTTGTTAAACCTGAGCTAATTTAGTGTTGCTATTACATATTATTTCAGTTTTTATTTTTTATTAATTTTCTACAAAGTTCTAGAATATTATTTTCACTTGGAAGTTGTAGGGTTGTGTAGATACATGAAAAAAAAAAAACAATATTTTTTAATGTATTTTAATTCCAGGCTATAAGGCAACAAAAAGTGAAAATTTTGAAAGAGGGTGTAGACTGTCTATAGGCACTGTATGCCAAGGCTTATGAATGCATATGTGATATTGCATGCAAACTATGTGACCAGTATGTTTATTCTCGGAATCCGTACTTGGCACAAGCAAGTGGGAACAGAGATGTAAAACTGGATGACATTGACTCCAAAACTACACATCTGTTAGTAAAACTAACTCTGTTGAACTGCATGGGCTCAATATTTTAAAAATGTATTTGATTGTAACCACCTTGGAGTATGGCTTTGGAGAGGAATGTTGTATACCTCTGTCAACTACCTTACCCTTGGACCAGAACAGACCATTTATAGTATGGTAATATTATAGGAATTTATTATTGGTATATCTTAATCACAACCATTACCTTTAATAATTTCTATTGGGTGCTTAATATAAACTAGAATAAGCAACACCAGGTTAAAAAAAAAAAAAAAAAGAACTCACTTTTTTTTTATCTTACACATGGCAAACATGTTTTCAGGGATTTATAGCTAGAAATTACTTTTGTGGAATGTAAACTATCTTATGATAAAATAGGCTGTACATACTGCAATGCTAAACTATGACAATTTTGTTTTAAGGAACGTTTACATAGTTTACAATTTGTTACTGTTCATTAACTATTTTGTAATGGTTTAGATTGCGTTTATTACGGTATTCTCATTATTCAAAGCACTATTTAGTTAAAGAGCATGTTTATATAAACTAAAACATGCCTTACAGTTTTGTGAATGGGCCCAGTATTTTTTTTGGTTTTACATACGATATTTAACAAGTCAACCACAGTTCAACAGAATTCAATACAATGCGATTCTGGCTTTCAAGGTGAGTTATGTTGTATAAAAGAAACGATGTATGTGTTAGTGACAATAAGCAATGATCCGTGTCATCCTGAGTGAGCGAGATTTTCATGCCTACACCCGTTCAGATTCTACCTTCCTGACACTGCCCGCCGCTTCGCCGCTTTTTGAAGCTGTCAGTGCCTCCTGGCTCCTCCTCAACCAAACATGGAAGAAGAGGAGACGTTTTGACTGGCATTTCTTTTGTCCCATCAGAGAAAGGCAGTGCCTAAACGCTAGCTTTATTCACCAATCGCCACAGGGACAAAGCAGGAATTGGCTGACTTAGGTTTATTTAGGCGTATTGGGTAATAACAAACCACCCACCGTTTTTGTGCTGGTAGTCACGAGAGTTCGAAGTTTAACGGAATGGACCAGAGAATAATGCTGCAAGACTTGAAATGACCGTATAGGATTTATTTTCGGAAATATTGATGGAAATCGTTAGTAATGTGTTTTGTTAGGTGAATGTAGCTGCAGTTTCGCTACGTTAGTGTGTAAGTGTCACACTGTAAAAGGAAGTGGGGAAGTCGTGTTGTTGTGTTGAACGGAGACGAGAGAGGAGGCGTTTCCTTTGCTTTGGCTTAATTGTGCCTGAGTTTTCATAACAATATTTTTTCACTCCTGAACCCAAGCAATATAATTAGGGGGTTTAGTGAGCTCAAGTTGGATTATACATATATTACACAATTCTTTTAACTATTTCAGTTTCAATTTGTCATTTGAAAACTGAAACTCAGTAATCAACATTATTTAAAAAAAAATCTACATGGGAAGTTATTACACCCACCTGATTTGAGCTTAATGGTTTGTACAGGTCCACTTTGCTATTCGAATTGGAAATTTAGAAAGCACATAGAATTGTGCTATGAAGTGCTAGGCAAGAGACACACCGACAATCACACACTTGAACTGGAGTTGCAGTGGCTCGGTACAATAAGTAGTGTTTGGGAGGCGGTGATTTAGTTTTCAAGAATGAAGAAGTTCTCCCGTATGCCAAGGTCAGAGAGTGGAGGACTAGGAGGTGGATCTGGGTCCGGTTCGGGTTCCGGAGTCAGTAATTACATTGGAAGAGTGTTTGGTGTGGGCCGATACCAAGTCACCGTGGAAGAATTGATTGCTGAAGGTACGATGTTTTTTTTTACCATTTTCTTTCTACTTTTAAAATGTGTACTGGAGTGCCTGGGTTTGTATAGAACTACATTTCCAAATATTAGTATGTTTTGCCAGGTTTAATATCCTTCTTATCTATCGTGTCTAGTGTAGCACTAGCAGTTGCCCAAAGCACCACCCTTTGTAAGAACAGACAGAGTTATAATTTGTCTGCGTAATTAAACCTCGAGATGTATGTTTAAAATATAAACCCACGCTGTTCCAGGATACCATATGCAAGTAGTCACTTTCAATAAACATTGACTTATTTATAGAGGGTTGTAGAACAACATTTATATTGTAAGTAAAGTTCGTATTTCAACATGGAGGATTGTTTAACATTACAAGGCAGCCCACAGAGCTGGTAAAACAGTCCAGTTACAGTTATCTGTCTAACTCATCGAAATCATTGTTTTATAGCAAATAAAAAAAAAAAAAAAGGTGATCTCAATTAACTTCTCGAAGAATCTCATACAACAGGAACATCAACATCGGCCTCTATCGATAATGTTGAATTTAAAAAAAAAAAAAAAAAAAAAAAAAAAAACAGTAGAGGCCACTGGCCCTAAATATTTACCTACGTTCTGTACTCCGTTAGCTGATCTCGGAATGGTGTAAATTACACTGTAATCATACACTGTGTCTGCATTTCCATTGGAACATAGGAGGAATTATACACCAGTAAAAGTATCTTCTGGTTTATGAACATTCTAGAAAATTGGGATCATGTTGGCCTGCTATGCATAAGCTACAGAACATATGTTTAACCACTTGTTTATTAAGGGTACATTTGTGTGGAATGAGCATGTAACGATGACTGCAGTGTGTCCTATGTCACCATCTGGTTTGGTTTTATTATTGTAACTTACCAGAACTTTCTACACAGTACTGTAGAGATGCTTAACATTGCTGTGGCATCACATCCCTCTTTTATAGTTTCCTTTTTATATATGTTGAGGATCTGTTGTTGCTGTTGTGTTTTTTTTTTTTTTTTTTTTTTTTTTTACTTAAATGGGGAAATTCTGATTATGAACAGCACAACATTAAACTTTGCTACTTCCTAAAACCTAAACCCATCCACTTTCTGGAAAGCAGCATTTTTTTTTTTTTTTTTTTTTTTTGCAGCATAGCTATATCCTTAAAGTGGAAATAAATAAATACAGAACCGTAATCGTAATAAGATAACTACTTTTAAAGCTTTTAGTTTTCACTCCTTAAAATGTAATGTGATATATTTTCAAAACGTTTACTCCAGTCTAACTTATTTTAGGGAAAACAAAAACATTTTTTTTCCCTTAAACTAGTCCTTAAAAAAAAAAAAAAAAAAAAAAAAAGAGGAGTAAACACTTTAAAAATATACCCTTAATCACTGTTTTAATGAGGACTAGCAGATGGGCTTTGAAACTGGTAATGTAAAAGAAAGCATTTTTGATTAGACAATTAAATTAAATCATTAAGTTGAACTGTTTTGATTTGGTCTGAAGGTACAACTTACTAATGACTTTCGTTCAGTTTATATTCAGTTGTTCAATATCACTGCAAATACTATGTGATGCTACTTCCTGGTACTGTAAGTGGCAATTAGGGAGAAAGCTATTGTATTAATGAAACAATACACCAAACACCTATATGGCATGTCACATTAATAAAGCATTTTAGTGTGTTCTGCATTCTTCAACACATTGGTGAAGGCGTTACAGTTCAAAGTAATTTGGTGCAATTTATTTTATTTAATAAAAATATAAATATAAAAGTATCTCCAGTAGATCCCTTGCCAAGTAATCTGGGTATCGAAAGCAAGGTAAAGTATTATATTAATTTGTCATGATAGGGTGAATAAAAATTCCATAAGCAAGGCGTAGCCTGTGTCGCACTAGGCCAAAAATGTTTCTCGCTGAGAAGTGAAAAAAAAAAAAAAATACATGTTCAGACACAACTACAATCTATCTGAAAAAAACAAAAAACAATAGGTTCTCGCGAATCCGTTTTGAAGAATGGGTGTGGCATGAGGTTGACCTTGTTTCTGTCTACTGAATGACAACATTTGACCTTCAGTGAAAAGCAACGGCTTTGCTTATGAGCTCACTCAATCTTGTCATGCGAGACCTTACATTTGTGGTACTGATTCTCCATCCACATGTTTGAGTTGTAATGCACATCAAAATAGTGGTGCTGCCCATGGCAGATTTACCCAGAGAAGTGACTTTGGCACCACGTGCAGTAGCACCTACTGTATCTGGAGTCAACAGCCTGGGTACCTTTGAGTTAGTTTAAAATGGGACATCCTGCAAAAGTGATATTAGATGCAGTAATACACACAAAACCTACAGTATGCAAATGCATGCTAAATATAGAAATGTTTACTGTAGATGTGCATATACTGCAATCCATAGTTTTTAGTACAGTAGCCCCTTGCTAAACCGGATATGTCTGGAGACACAGGTTGTCTGAAATAATGAGGTGTCCCTTGTTCTAGCAGGTTGTGTACAATAAATATAAATTGAAAAAAGAAGAAAAAAAAAAACATTGATGATGCTCCTAAATAAAGAATGAAGTTTCACAGCTTGGCAGTTTGTATCTATGTATGTTAGAAGGGAGGGGGAGGGTTCATCAAGTTTTCCAGTTGGCAGACAGTCGGTAATTGTTCTTCAGCAATACAGTTTGTACTGTAGATGAAAAAAGCATGACTGAACATTTACATTGCTGTTGTCTTTTTATAAAGCAGATGGTGTCTCTGAACACCCTTAGAAAATAAAAAAGGGCAGGACTATGCTAACAAAACAGCCAGCTATTGTAACTGTGCTGTTCCTGTTTGAAGTACCCCCACCTCCCCCAGTCTGTATTCCCACTGGAGCACTCTGAGTAAATGTTCCTCTCCCTGCTTTGGAGGGCAGTGGGAGACATATAGATGTCTGTAAATGGTTGCTGGAGCTTCTACACTATGCAAAGAGATTGTGACTTGTTTCAGTCAATTGAATATGGGGCTAATTTGATTGCTAGCAAATGATCTTCTGCAATTGCATGTCCTTGCTGTTGTTAACCGTAGAGTAACTGTATTCCTAGCACGTTTTGGAAAATGACCGGTATTATCAGCTTCCAGATCTAGAAGGCTTCTATCAGACAGTAGATGACCGCTGGATCGTCACAGCATCAACTGTGAATCAATCTTAAAAAATATTTAACTATTTATTTTTATAAATCATGCAGTTCTGATTTCCTTTCCTAGTTCAGTAAGTCTCGGGCAATACCGGAATTACCCTTGGCTTGATAATTGTCAATATACTCTACAATGTGCCAAGAAGAAATGTCATTTTCTTTTTTTTTTTTTTTCAAGGAGTTTTGTACTTTGTCAGTTTTGGGAAGCTACTGTACTGTGTGGATTTACCGTTTGTTTTGTTGACAAATGTAATATCTTCTGCTAAGAGCATTCGTGTCTGATAGCTTACTTGTGTTCCATGACCAAATGGAAGGAAATCACTGTGGTTCATGTTTAACAAGTAAAACAAATGTTTTGGATCTCTGTCAAAAACTCCTATTGAAAAACATGTAACCATTTATGGATGCCAACATCATTGACTATGGCTGCCGTTTACCTGAATCCTACTGCATGCAGAAGGTTTTTAGTGGTGTGTGTCTGGCAGTACATTTCTGTATTAAATATTGTTAGGACAAAGTGATTCTCATTTGTATACAGCGTTTGTTTTTGAGGTCAATGGAATTAAGCATTGTCACTGTGTTGCTGATGCAGCTACAGTGCCTACAGTAACAATAGTAAAGTAGGGTTTGCATTTGCCAAGGAAATATGTCCTTATTAAAAGCAAGAAAGCACAAAATAAATGATCATATTCAAGTGGAAGATGACAGCGTGGTGTGATCACATTTAAATCATCTACTAAGAAAATGTATTGCACTGATTTAGATTCAATATCTTTTTGTGTTTAGTCGGTTACATAATTTATATTTAATTCTATCATAACTTGCATAAATCAATGTTTTAAAAAATATTAATTCAGTTCCAGTATGTTCTTTACTGTTACGTAATTCCCTTACTCCTTGTCAGTAGTGGGGCCCCATGACACAGCTATGCTAATATTTGGGTTGTGTGATGTGCACAGCTTTTCCACTAAATATGAGCCTGCTATCTAAAGGTACAGATCCTTGTTTGTAGCTTTGTGTGTGTGTCCTGTTAAATGCTAACAATGTGATGTTACAGCACTATTTCCCCCTTTGTTTTGCTTCCCTGTAGCTTGGGGCGTGCAGTATACATTCAAAACATTCTGTTGCAGTAAGTTCATACTGTAGGATGCCCAGAAGGCTTCAAAGATAAGACAGTACGGTTATATCCGCTGTTCTCTGTTCATGTAGTTTCTGCAAAGCGCTGAAAAGGGTAGGCAAACGCAGCTACTGTTAATTAAAAACTGTTACTTATAAAAGTAAACACAAATCATGTTTCTTCAAACCAGCATTGACTATGACCCTCTGTTTATGTTTGTGAAGGCTTCTAGCACCAGGAACAAAAAGTGTTAGCTGTGGACAGACCAGACGTTCCAAGCATTTCCTGTCATGTAATGCGCTTGCACTATAGTCACATATTTAGTTTTGTATTTGTAAGATTTGCTGTGCTCTCAGTTTTGAAGATGATTAACCATGCTGTACATAGCTGTCATTAAACCATTACAACCATAAGAATACAGGCAATTTAATAAAAACAAAGATAAATAAAATGTTAGCATAGAAAACAGTGAGGTTACTTCATTGCTGTAGTACTGGTGATTCATTTTGATAGTTTTAAAGCTTCACAGAAAATTTACCTTGTCCTCATTGTTTGCAGTGCTGCTCACACAAAGGGCATTTGCTAGATTTTTTTTTTTTAGCCTACAGTGTACAGTACATGTTATATTAATATAGCGTAGTATATTATTAGGTTTATATATAGTCCCATGCAACTGGGCATGCTGGTGGGAAACAATTCTGCTGTTTGAAAAGCATTCTGTGACGGCTGATCTGTCTGATTGATGGCATGCTTGTTTACTTTGCTGAGCTATGTTTGCACCCCAAAGGAGTGACAAGGGTTAAGAGATGTGCTCTGTAAAATATATCAAGAAATTCATTGATAAGCACAGGATGCATATGTGTCAAGGATTTCTGTAACTCTGGCCCTGGTTCAAGCTGAGTGATGGTTTGTTCTTCCTTGGTTTCCCTAAAGAGTGTTGCATTACAATAACTGTGGATGTTTTCTTCCTGAACAATGCACAGAATATCTATTAAAGCCAAGAAGTTTTCAATACTTTTTTTTTTTTTTTTTTTTGTTTTAGTGTGCATTACGCAGATTGAAATGTCATAGTCAATGCTGGTTTGAATTAACTGCCTAGTTACCAGAACAGTGAAAGCAAAACACTGCTTACCCTTATTTGAAAATGTAGTTTCTTTTTCACTGACTGTTGAAACCACCCCTGAGAGGCCTTTTTTGTTTTTATTTTCATGGGTTGGAACAAATCCTGCGAAAGTCTATTCAAATAACTGATTAGTTAGAAATAAGCTTAAGGAAACGTACTTAGACTGAGCTTTAGTGTAAACGTTTTTCTCTGGGGGTGTGTGTGTGTGTATATATAATATGTGTGTGTATGTATGTATGTATGTATGTATGTATATATATATATATATATATATATATATATATATATATATATATATATATATATATATATATGTATATGTGCTTGTATTTTTTTTTATTTAAATCAGATTTAAAAAAAAAATTAAATAGATTTCCTTTGGTTTTTCAAATTATGGAACATTTTTAATAGTATCATAGTTGTAATTCTTCCTGCAAATAATGTACATTTAATGGTCTAGGATGTTGCAAATGGTGGTTTGTGAATAGTTAGACCTACATACCAAAACAAATTACTCAGATAAGTACCCTACTCAGTTCAGTCCAGACGGTTGTCATGCTGATGCGCTAGGAAGGCCACCCTGTGGTTGATACCTGGAGCCAGCGTTGCAGCTGTTGTGTGTGCTGGTGCACTAGGGAGGCAAAATAGGCTGATCTGTAGAGTCAGCATTACACTTCAGCAATCAACACAAGGCAGAAGGCTATCTACATCATCAGGTGGACGGAAATGGATCACGTTAGTTTACAGTAAAATAAGCTGTGTCTTAGTTGGTGCTTATCTTGGCGATAGCTGAGCCCAATATCGGCTGCAATTTTTTTTTAAACACCTACTCTCATGTAATGGAAGTCTTGAACTTGTTTGGGTACTTTGATAAGCTTAAATAAAATAGGTTAATACAAATGAAATGTGGGATGTATAACTTGATTTTACACTCTGTTAATTATTACTTTTTAAATCCATTCAAGGACCATTTGTCAGTTGTTAAACTGTTGCATTTTAATTTACTTGAACCAATTTTTTAGAAATTTTGAAAAACTGAATAGTTTGTAGCAGTTTAACTAAAACAACACAAATTCAGCCAGTGTTTATTGCAGAGATGTTTGTATTGGTGACTTTGTGCAACAGTACTGACTGTCAATCGGCTAAAAAACACTCAATTGTAAATATTTGACAGAAAATGGTGATGATTTAGTTGGTAAACTTATGGAACACATTGATGGAAAATGTCCAGTGTGATTTTTGACACATCTCCCGATGGCGTGCACCGTACAGTTCTGTCAGTTCTTTTCTTTTTGCGAATAAACCTGGCCTGTTTTATGCTGATGTCATGTTCATACCTTCTGTATTGGATCCTATTTCCGTCAGCGCATCGATTGCCAAATGTTTGCAAAGTACCAGCTAACTTGGGATGTGGCTTCGACTTGCACAGATTCTGCTTCAACATACAATTAACTTAATCAGAAACCAGAACTGCTACGCATCATAATCCACACGTAAAGTGTGTATACCCCCCCCCCCCCCCCCCCCCCCCCCCCCCCCCCCCCCCCCCCCCCCCCCCCCCCCCCCCCCCCCCCCCCCCCCCGATTCAAAACTGTTTATTACTGATTTTATTCTTATTTTAATATATGTAAATTAAACTCATAGTTTGGCAATTTTAATGCACAAAAATACAAGCATAGTGCAGAATTAAGTATAACTGTGGTACATTATCAGAGAGGCTGTTACTTGCAGAGGCAATGAGTCTACTAACCTAAGCCTTGTTGTACAGATTTTTGTAAGCCCTTTTACAAACAACTCTTCAGACAGGTACAACCAATTTTAGACATACTAGTACTACAAATACAATAAAAGACCAATTGAAAGTATTTTCTTAAAGTATGCAAAGTTTCATGGATAAACATGTCCGGTCACATTGGCCTGAGGCATTATGTTTGTTTACAAAATAATTTCTAAAACAACTAAACATCAAAGAGTTTATTTTCTGTTTTAAGTAAATAGGTTCCAGAAAGATCCTTAGCAGACAGGGGCAGCATACAAAACAGGACAATGTGTGCTGACTTCACCCATGTAAAAAAGAGCCAGAGACTCCCTTATTTAGAATCTTGTTATTTGTTTCATGAGTTCAAGAAAATCCTATTTGTTTTCTTTTGTGGGTTGTCTGTTTTAGTTACTGGTATGAACAATTCAAAGCAAAATGAAAGTGAGAAACCATTACTGTGTGTGTATATAAGCTACATTTAAAAACTTACTACTGCCTTTTTTGTTCATCAGTGTTATTTTATTAATATTAGAAAAAAAAACCATAATTGTATATGGCTAAAGCAGTTGTTTTGGGTATGCAGGTGGAGTTCCTCGTCAGTGGACAGTATGGACGCAAACTAGAAATCTGAGCATGCTGGGTGGGTTTTGAGGTCATGTACGTGCTTTATGTGCGTTAAAATACCTTGAATTGCATAAAGTAGGGAACCAGTTTCTAAAATATGCTACTGTCAGGTGTATTTTGGAATTCGAATTAATGTGAATTCAGCCAGTTGCCACTAGGCTTGTTGCACTTCTTTTTGTTTAAGCACTTAGATTTATCAAATAAAATTATTTAATGGAAGCATCCTTGTCAAAGCCACTTGGCATAATCATCCTAATCATGGCTAGTTCTGAGTGTCAAATAACTTGTTTGATGCAGTGACCTTTTGAAAGATACATAAAATAAATTAAATTTACAAGTCTAGTTTAAAATCACACTTATGTTTTGGCTTCTTCAGAATAATAATACTTATAATACAAAACAGAAACTTGTAATAAATGTATATTAAAGCAGCATAAATTGGGTTGAAA